>NC_092055.1:38884485-39037009 GCF_003086295.3 Arachis hypogaea
AATAATTGTTGCTGTTCTTTGTTGATGCAATTTACTTTGCTCTTCTTTAGTGCCTTCAAGTTTTGATGAATATGCTTGGTTAGATTTAGATAGATTTTTATCCCTCTTGGCCTAGGTGGAGTAATTAGTGACGCTTGAGTTATCTAATTCCTTTGTTGATCGATAATTAGAAGTTGCTAATTGACTTGGATACCACTAACGTAGTCTTTCCCTTGTGAGTGGCTAGGACTTGTGGAATCAAGTTGATTCATCCACTTGACTTTCCTCCATGGTTAGAGGTTAACTAAGTGGTAGCAATGAACAATTTGGTCACAATTGAGGAGGATAACTAGGATAGGACTTCTAGTTCTCATATCTTGCAAAGCCCTTTTAGTCATTAGTTTACTTTCATTGCCATTTATATTTCTTGTCTAAAATCTCAAAAACCCCAAACATACCTCATAACAATAACAAGACACTTCATTGCAATTCCTAGGGAGAACGACCCGAGGTTCAATACTTCGGTTTAAAATTTAGGAGTTTGTACTAGTGACAAACATCTTTTGTATGAAAGAATTATTGATTGGTTTGGAAACTATACTTTACAACGAGACTTCATTAGAAGAATTAATAAACCGTCAGAAATCTGATCATCAAAATGGCGCCGTTGCCGGGGAGTGCAATTGTGTTATGTTATTGGTTATTGTAATATGTGAATAGTGTGAATAGATTCATCTTTTGCTTGTTTACTAGTTTTTGCTAGTTTTATTTTGTTTTTCCCTTGTGAATTTCACCCTCTTGGTATGAGTTTGGTTCAATTGTGTTGTAGGAAATGTGGACTTTAATGATAACATGTATCAAGGATGGAACACTCCAAGATGGGAGGAGCCTCAAGGAATTGATCACTCCTATTGGCAACAACCTCTGGATACTTATAGGTATAATTCACATCCTAGTGCATGTCAATTTAATGGCTATGGTGATTCTTTTTGTGATAATCAAGTCACCACCATACGCTCATGAACCTGTCCTCAAATGACTATCAACCATGCTCACAAGCCTTTCCATATCAAGCACCTTCTTGTGACCCATATCCATCATATAACCAATCACCCATGCCATTTCCTTATGATCATTATGAACAGAACCTCTAGAACCACCACAATCCATTGCTTATTACAAGAACCACCTCAATGCACACCATATCCTTACCCTTACCAAGAAGAACCGCCCTCTCACTATGAACCCTCTCCCAGTTAATGACCTTCCCATCCACCCCAAGCTCCAATAGAAGATTCTCTCACCTTGCTACTTCAAGGCCAAGCGGATATGCAAAGGAACACCTAGAGTTTGTGACTAATTTGACCAAGGTAGTGCACACCTTAGCCTACCAATGCTTGAACACTCAAGGTGTTTCTGTGGCCACATGTGAAAAATTAAAAGAAGAGCAAAGTATGAAAGAGAAATTGGAAAATTCGTGGAAAAGAAGGAAGAGTCAGCTTTGGAACATTAGAAACCTAGGGTCATGAAGAAAAGGAAGAAGTAGTTGAAGATCTAGAAGATGCGGAACCACCATGACGTCTCAACAACTCCGGAGCATATCAAGATTGAAGAATATAAAAAGGTTGATCAAGAGATAGATTCAATCATCAATGATTTCCTATCAAACATTGAATCTTCTCCCATGGGATGTGAAATGAAAGCTATTGAAGACAACTCAACACCAAATCTTGTTGGTGATCTCATTGAAGACTCTTCCAGCAAAAGTGAAGTCGATATGAAGGTAGATTTCACACAACCTCCCAAGTTTGATTTGATTGATGATGAGAAAGAATTAGAAGAAGTTAACAAGCATGAAGAAAATGAAAGAAGTTGTCAAGAGATGGAAGTACTCATAGAAGAGCATAAATGAGTCGACCTTGCATTGTCTAAGTGTGGGGAGGTTTCCCTCCCTAAGCCGCCATCCAACACCATTCAAGTGGGTAAAAACTTTACCTTTAAGCTTTACCTTCTCACTTGAATATGGCTTGATTGAAACGGATGGACAACTTAGAGCTCTTTCTGGAACTAAGGGTAAGAAGGAGTTATGTAGTGGTTGGAAGTTTGGAAGTAGGCTCATCAACATTAAATCTTCAAGTATAGGGACTATGATTGGATGAATGCTACTTCACATGGGTCTAGGAAGAAGGCCTGGTATGCTAGAGAGAATTCTGCTTGTTCTACTTGTCAACCATCCAAACTGAAAATTCATGAAGATCAACAAGAAACGGGTGCAAAAATAAGATATGGATCCCAGATCGAAGCATGAAGACTAACTAAGGGAGCTCATATCTTGGGTGGAACTCCATCCAAACTTGGTGAAGATGGTTTGAACTTCTGTCAACCATTTGAGAAGCAAAGATCCTTGGAGATTCAAGGAGGAGTGATAAATACAATTTTGTGGTTTATATTGTGTAGAATTTGGGGGTTTTGTCAATATTTCTCACACTTATTCACAAGAAATGCATGGTTTTGTGTTCACTTTCTAATATTGCTCCATGATGAAAAACATGCTTATTTTGCCTTAAAATTGCCATATTTTAATCATCTTCTATTGCCATTCGATGCGTGATGTATTTGTTGAGTGATTTCCACGCACGCATGGCACGCTCGTGTGGGAAGCTGCACGTGACCTCATTAAAGGAAATCATGCCTGGCGATTTCTGAGGCTCATCAGGCGCAGTTTCAAGCTGTTTCTGCATGGAAAAGACCCAAGGATGCTAGGGAAAAAGGGGGATCAATCATTTTACACTAAGACACAATTTTAGCTAGTTTTTTTGCTTCTTTGTTCTTCTAGAGAGAGAAACCCTTGTTCCTCTCTAGATCTAATTTTAATTTGATCTTCCCATGTTGAATTGTGAATTGGATCTTGTTAATTACTAGTTTTAATTGTTCAATTTGAATTCCTTAGTATAATTTTACATAGATCTTGTGATAGTTTTATGAATTCTTGTCAATTGTCATTTTGTACCCATTTCATGAATGTTGTGAATCTTGACTTATTGATGTTACATTGATAATTTCTATGTTTAATTGTGTTGTTTGGATGATTGTATGTTGATAATTGTTAGTGGGTACTTGTTGATTTCAATTTAATTGCTATTTTGAACATGTCTTTTGTTAATGCTTACCATGTGTTTGATGAAATGTTTACTTTGATTATAGAGTAGTTCTCTTTACTCTTGGCCTAGGCTAAGAAAATTGGGTAAACTTGAGTCATTGGTCTAATGTATTTGATGATTTGGGAGCCCTTAGTGGTCAATTTGATAGCCGTTGACGCTAACCTTCTATTAAGTTAATTAATAGTGAGGTTAGAACTTATGGGTTGATGTTGACCAAACCATTTGACGTACTTCAAGTATAGAAGTAGACTTAATGAGTTTGGTTCCTCATAATTGTCAAGATATGGTTATTAGACAAGGATGGTGACCCCAATTCTCATGCCTAGCCAAGAGTTGCTTTTATTATTCATATTTGAAAACCAAAATTCTCAATTACATGTCTTAGTTATAGTTACTTGTTTGGTTTAGAATAGAATTATGTGGGATGTTACTTGTTCATTGGAATTGCTCATGCTTTGCTTAGTTAATTGAATTAGTTTCTTGCAATTTAAGATTACTTGCTTGTTAAGATTCCCATTTATTTTCTTGCTCGTAACTCACAACCCCGGATTTCTAACCAATGTTGAAGCACATGTTTGCCCATTCCTTGTGAGACGATCCGAGGTTTGAATACTTCAGTTATTTCTATTGGGGTTGAACTTGTGACAACCAAATCCCTCTTCTAAATTCGATACCCGATGATTGTTGTGGTAGAGCTATATTTGCAACGAAATTTTATTGAGGAAAATCTTTACCAATACACCCTTGGAGTCGCATCAAATTTTTGGCGCCGTTGCCGGGGAGTGGTTGCAACATATGCCTTGATATTGGTTATATGAATATGTGAATATTGTAGATATTTTAATTGCTTTCAATACTTAGCCATAGTTTATATTTCTTTTACATTTGTGCTATGACTCTCAAGTTTGATGACTCGGTCTCAACCGAATTCTAGCTTAGCCGATTTTGATCCCGAGATTGAAAGAACTTTGTTACATACTCGACAAGCTAGACGGCGGTTGGATTATACGGCTAGTACTTTGGCCTCTCTTGAGGAACATACCGAATCACTAGGCGGTACCGAGAGTGACTTGGAGTCCGCTACTTCCTATTCTTCTGTTGGCACTAATAATACATCTTTACATCCTACAGGTGAGTCACACATGGTAGAGCCACGACGGATCACTTTGCATGAGCAAGGAGCTCCGGATATCATACTTCAACCATTGCAAGCAAGGTATTCTAACCTTGATCCAAACTTTGAATTGAAGAGTAGCTTGATACATCTACTTCCTAAATATCATGGGTTGCCAGGTCAAGACCCCATCTGACATCTAAGAGATTTTCAGTTGCTTGTTCTACGGCTCGAAGCATGGAGCTGATGAGGTAGCTATCATGGTTTTTGCCTTCCCTTTCTCTCTGAAGGGCAAGCAAAGACATGGTTTTATTCGCTACTGGATGAGATTGTGACTAATTGGGATTTCTTGAGAATAGAGTTTCTAGATAAGTTCTTCCTATCAGAGAAGACGACTATATCCGGAAAGAGATTTCGGGCATAATGCAGAGAGACCAAGAGAGTTTGTATGAGTATGGTCTCGGTTCAAGAGGCTATTGGAATCTTGTCCGCATCATGGAATGAACACTCACTTGCTCATTAGCTACTTCACCAGAGGTCTTTGTGTGGAAGATAGAAGATGCTTACCGCTTTTAGCGGTGGTTCCCTTTCGAAAAACAAGACGGAGGGAGAAGCTTGGAATTTGATAAAGGATGTTGTCGAAGCTACACAACACACAAGGGTGAGAAGTAATCCTCTCAAGGGTGTGGTGGAACCATCCCTTCCGAATCAAGTCTAACCAAAGCACTTGGAGATATGACTACCATCCTTACCCAAATACAAAAGGATCAAAAGGAATACTACTCCATCCAAGCCGTCGAAGCCCCACCTCCGATTGCTCAACTTGAAGGCCCTCCTAGGATTTGTGGTTTGTGCTCTAGCACCACTCATTACACCGATCAATGCCATCAATTCAAGAGGAACATGCTTTTGTAGTAGCCAATGTGAACTACAACAACCGTCCACCTTATCCTTCTCAAGGCCAAAACAATTACCATCAAGGTGATGACAAGTCATCTTAGCCTATTTTAACTAGTTTTTTTCTTTTGTTTTCATTAGAATTATGCACTTTCTTGAGCTACAAGCAAGCCAATTAGGTAGATTTTCATGTTTCCTTTGATTTAATCAACCATGTATGAATTCATACTATTTCATGAGGTTTTATACTATAATTGTTACATATTATGATAGAATGAATATCTCATGATTTTAAGCATAGCTTTGATGTGTTTGGTTGATTAATGATAGGTGAAGAAAGCTTGGAGAAAGGTTGAAGCAAGAAGGAGTAGCTAGGAGTAAAGAGAAGACAATGGAATAAGTGAAATTGAACCAGGAAGCAAAAAGCTGGACCTAAAGTTAGCCTCAAACTTTTGCACAAACTTTTGGGTGAAAAGTTAGCCCCAACGTTAGCCCCTAACTTGGAGGCTAACGTTGGCATGATGAAAATCACTCCCTGGGTACCAAAAGTTTGCGCCAACGTTAGCCCCTAACTTTGAGGCTAACGTTGGCATGAAGAAAACCTCCCTGGGCACCAAAAGTTTGCGCCAACGTTAGCCCTAACTTGGTGGCTAACGTTGGCACATGAAAATCACAAGGGGAGGAGCAAAAGTTTGCGCCAACGTTAGCCCCTAACTTGGTGGCTAACGTTGGCGCCACAAGTGCACAAGGTAAGGCCAACGTTAGGGCCAAAGTTAGTGATGCCGAGCATCTTAGGCTAGTTTCACTAGCATTTTTCTGTTAGTTTTAGTTGTTTTATGCATTTTCTTGAGCTTAAAGTAACCAAAAATGGTTAAATGAAGAACAAAGCAATGAACCATCCAAACAGTATGATTTAATGCAAATTCCATGAGTTCTAGTTATATTACTTGAATGCTATGAATGGAAGATTTCTCATGAAATTTTGCAAGACTTTGATGCATTTGTTTGGATGATTTCAGGGAAGAAGAGGCTAAGCAAGGAAGCAACAAAATCAATAAAGGAAGCTTGAATATCACATGTGGAGTTTAAGTTCCAGTTTAAGCCTAAACTGGAGCTTAAACGCCAGAATAAGAAATGCTGGAATTGAAGTTTAACCTCCAGTTTAACCTTAAACTGGAGGTTAAACGCCAGAATGAAAAGTCTCACCAAAGAAGCATTCCACGTTTAACCTCCAGTTTGACCTCAAACTGGAGGTTAAACGCCAGAATGATAATGCCATTCAGGAAGGAGTTCCACGTTTAACCTCCAGTTTAACCTTAAACTGGAGGTTAAACGCCAGAATGGGAAAAGCACCAGGGAGCCATTTCCACGTTTAAGCTCCAGTTTGACCTCAAACTGGAGCTTAAACGTGTTCGACCAAGTTTTCTCCTCCAGGGTTGCTCTCTCCATTTCCACGTTTAAGCTCCAGTTTGACCTCAAACTGGAGCTTAAACGTGTTCGACACCTCCAGGGCTACCCTTCTAAGCTTCCACGTTTAACCTCCAGTTTAACCTTAAACTGGAGGTTAAACGTGTTCGACCTCCAGGATGCCTCCTTCCATTTCCACGTTTAACCTCCAGTTTAACCTTAAACTGGAGGTTAAACGTGTTCGACCTCCAGGGCTGCCCTTCCTATATCCACGTTTAAGCTTCAGTTTAACCTTAAACTGAAGCTTAAACGTGTTCGACTACATGACTCTCCAGGGCTGCCTTCTTCCATTTCCACGTTTAAGCTTCAGTTTAACCTTAAACTAAAGCTTAAACGTGCTTCTACAAAAGGCCTCACTGGAAGTGTCTGGCGTTTAAGCTGCAGTTTAAACTGCAACTTAAACGCCACTCTTGGAAAAGGTTTCTGGACCAAAAATATTGTGGTTTAAGTTAGTATTTGAGCACAAACATTAACTTAAACTTATTCTGGTATGAAACCCAATTGAATATCATGGTTTATGGGATTGGGCCTGAAGGATTGATGAGTTTGAAATCTCAATTTATTGAGTCATGTGTCATTATTTGATTATCACTAAGTTGGCTCAATGAATGTTACAGAATTTGGATCAACAGCCTCATCAAGATTATGGATCATAAACCCAAGGCAAAAGGAAAGCAGGGAGAGGCCTCAAAGCCCAAGAAACACAACAGAAGCTCAATATAGAAAGTGTATAAATAGGATAGAATTTAAGTTAGAAAGGACTTTTACCTTCACTTTTAGCTAGTTTCATATCTTTGTAATTGAATTCAGAGCTATGACTCACTAAACCCCCTTTCATTGTGTTAGGGAGCTCTATTGTAATTCAATGAATCAATAATAGTTTATCTTCTTCTTCAATCTTTTCTCTTGAATTTTGTTAGAAAGCTTCTCGATCTAATTCCATTGGTAGTTGTCTTGGGAAAGAAACTACCCATAATTGGAATCCTTCGGAACCTTGGGAAAGGAATGGAGGATTCATGCTAGAGAAGCTTTCTCACAGTGAATTGGATTGGGGTTTGGATGGATATTGTGACATGTAATCCTACCAAATTGTGGTTCATGAAACTGTGTGGTATAATCAGTGATCAAGCATCATCTCTTCTTATGAACATTTAAACCAAGGGATTGGAATTTGTTTGTTTTAGAGAGAATTGGTGAGCCAAGGGATTGGGATCCAATCATATAAGATTGCCAAGCAAAATTTAATGAACGCATTGGTTGAGGAAGAGATATACATGTTTTGATTCGGAGATCTCAATATCTCCTAACACCCAATGAATTCCCAATTTCTGATTTCCAATTTCTCTTTACATTCTGCAACTCAATTCTTGCAATCACCCCCATTCCCTTTTAATTCAGC
This sequence comes from Arachis hypogaea, assembly GCF_003086295.3. NCBI lineage: Eukaryota > Viridiplantae > Streptophyta > Magnoliopsida > Fabales > Fabaceae > Arachis > Arachis hypogaea. The sequence goes on from NC_092055.1 coordinate 38,892,503, forward strand.
AATTTACATTCTGCTCTTTAATTCATGCAATTTCAGATTCCACCATTTAAATTTCTTGTCATTTACTTTTCCCGCCAATTTATATTCCGCAATTCTCATCTAAATCTTGATTCCGCTCAACTAGAACACACTTCTAATCTGAATTGCTCACTCAACCAATCCTTGTGGGATTCGACCTCACTCTATTGTGAGTTTTTACTTGACGATAACCGGTGCACTTGCCGGAAGGAATTTTGCCGATCGTGCAATTTCCTAAATCGTAGCATAACAAGTTTATGCGCATCAAGTTTATGGCGCCGTTGCCGGGGATTGGTTTTCGATTGACAATTCTCCAATTGGAAGTTAACTAGATTGAGCAATTTTTCTTGCTTTGTTAATTCTGTTCAAGTTACTTGTTGAATTTTAATTTCTGCACTCGGTTACATGCTTTCTTTCTTTATGCCTTTAAATTCAAGCAACTAACTCACTGACTCACTAACTGTTTGAATTAATTCCTCAATTGCTCTAACCATACTCTTCCATTAACCAAGAGTATTTCACTTGTTTGTGCCTGTGCTGTGTTCTTGTATGACAGGTAGGAGAGGAGAGACATCAACTCCTCCATATACCGAACCAGAGAGGACACTTCATAGACTGAGAAGGGAAGCAAGAGGGAAGAGAGTAGTGGGAGAAGAGGAATCTGAAGGAGAATCTGAGGACAATTTTGAGGAAGCTTTAGATCTCAACATGGATAGAGAAGTTCACAACCATGAGAGAGCTGATGGAAACAATGCCATTCCTGAGAGGAGGGTTCTTAGTTCATACATAAACCCAACCTCTGGGAATTGTGGTAGCAGCATCCAGAAACCACCCATTCAGGCCAACAATTTCGAGCTCAAACCACAGCTAATATCACTGGTGGATAATCATTGTTCATTTGGTGGAAGTGCTAATGAAGATCCCAACCAACATCTCACAAAATTCCTGAGAATTTGTGACACTGTGAAGTCCAATGGAGTCCAGGAAGATGCCTATAAACTGCTTTTGTTCCCATTTTCACTTAGGGACAAGGCAGCTAAGTGGCTGGAATCATTCCCAAGGGGGAGTCTAACAACATGGGATGAGGTGGAAAGCAAGTTTCTGGCACGTTTCTACCCCCACAAAAGGTCAATAGGCTTCGATCTGAGGTTCAGACTTTTAGACAACAAGATGGTGAAACTCTCTACGAGGCATGGGAGAGATTCAAGGACTTGACAAGGAAATGCCCACCAGACATGTTCCATGATTGGGTGCAATTGCATATTTTCTATGATGGACTCTCTTATGAATCAAGGAAGGCTGTAGACCATTCATCAGGAGGTTCATTGAACAGGAAAAAGACTGTGGAAGAGGCCATTGAGGTGATTGAGACAGTGGCTGAGAATGAGTACTACTATGCATCAGAAAGGCACAACACTAAGGGAGTCATGGAGCTGAACCATGTTGATACAATTCTAGCCCAAAACAAGGTGTTTGCCAAGCAACTAGCAGAGCTTACCAGGCAATTAGAAACAAAGCAAGTGGCTGCAATACACACACAAGATCAAGAGGAAGTAAGCATTGAAGGAGGTGATTGGGAAGAGGCCAACTATGTGGGAAACCAACAAAGGCAATCATATGATCCACATTCCAACACTTACAACCCAGGATGGAAAAATCACCCAAACTTTGGGTGGGAGAACCAACAAACCCAACCACAAAACCACAAACCTTACAACCACAACCAACATAACAATTCCACATACCAAAACTCCAACCAAAGATCATACCAAGCCACACAAAACACTTACCCCCAACCATCATATCATGGCCAAAATAATCAACCTACCCAACTTAATCCGAACCAACAATTTCAAGATCAATTAAACCGGATAGAAGGAATGCTTGCAACCATGAGTCAAGACATAACCGAATTGAAAGCTTTTAAGGAAGAAGTAAACTCTAACCTGCAAAACCAAGGAGCTGCCATCCAGAAGCTAGAAAATCAAATTGTGTATTTGTCTAAGCAAACCCCTGGGACAAGCGCTTCTCATGCTGCCAAGGCTATTGCAAGGGAAGAGTGTAAAGCCATAACCCTCAGAAGTGGAAAGAATCTGAAGGAGATCTCAAAGGAAACCACAGAGGATGAAGCAAAGGAAAATGTGAAAGACAAAGAACAAGGACAATCTTTTACACCGTTTGCAACAAAAGAAAAAGAAAAAGAGGTCCTGAAGCCTTATACACCTAAAGCACCTTATCCTCAACGTTTGATGAAAAGTGAAAAGGATGGCCAATTCTCCAGGTTCTTGGAGATTTTCAAGAAGCTTCAAATTAACATTCCCTTTGCTGAGGCAATAGAGCAAATGCCACTATATGCAAAATTCTTAAAGGAATTGATGACCAAGAAGAGAAGCTGGAGAAATGAGGAAACTGTGTTGTTAACTGAAGAATGCAGTGCCATCATTCAGCACAAATTACCTCAGAAATTGAAGGATCCAGGCAGTTTCCAAATCCCCTGCATCATAGGAGAAGTCATGGTGGAGAAGGCCTTGTGTGACTTAGGGGCCAGTATCAATTTGATGTCTCTAACAATGATGAGAAGAATGAAGATTGAGGAAGCCAAACCAACAAGAATGGCCCTCCAATTGGCAGATCGAACTTTTAAATTCCCTCATGGGATAGTTGAGGATTTGTTGGTGAAAGTGGGAGATTTTATATTTCCTGCTGATTTTGTGGTGTTAGATATGGAGGAAGAAGCCAAGGCTTCAATAATTCTGGGAAGACCCTTCCTGGCTACTGCTGGAGCCATCATAGATGTACAAAAGGGTGAACTCACTCTTAGACTACATGATGAGAAATTGGTGTTTAACGTATTCAAGGCAATGAGCTATCCATCAGAATCACTAAGGGAATGCATGAGGATTGATGTAGTGGACATTGCAGTACAAGAAACTTTTGAGGAAACAATAAAGGAAGTGGCAGAGGAGGAGTTCACCAAGGATATTGAAGTTAGTGACATCAAGGCTGCTGAAACAACCATGCCAAGCATGCCAGAGAGAGTGAAAGAAGAGAAGGAAGCACCAAAACCTGAGCTCAAAGCATTGCCCCCTAATCTCAAGTATGCATACTTGGGTAGTGATGAGAGTCACCCTGTTATCATTAGCTCTGCCCTGAGCCAAGAACAGGAAGAAGAATTGATCAAGGTGCTACAAACTCATCAAGATGCCATTGGATGGACCCTAGCCGATTTGAAGGGAATAAGCTCATCCATATGCATGCATAAAATCTTGTTAGAAGAGGATGCTAGACCCTCCATTCAAGCTCAGAGAAGATTGAATCCTGTCATGAAAGAAGTGGTACAAAAGGAAGTTATGAAGTTATGGCAGGCAGGGGTAATCTACCCCATTTCTGATAGCCCATGGGTTAGTCCCATCCATGTAGTTCCCAAGAAAGGTGGCATAACTGTGGTGCCAAATGAGAAGAACGAACTCATACCCACAAGAACCGTCACTGGGTGGAGGATGTGCATAGACTACAGGAAGCTCAATGAAGCCACCAGAAAGGATCATTTTCCACTCCCATTCATGGATCAGATGCTTGAAAGGCTTGCCGGACATGCTTACTATTGTTTTTTAGATGGATATTCAGGCTACAACCAAATAGTAGTTGATCCTAAAGATCAAGAGAAAACATCATTTGTTTGTCCATATGGAGTTTTTGCTTATAGACGCATGCCCTTTGGATTGTGCAATGCACCTGCCACTTTCCAAAGATGCATGCTGTCCATCTTTTCGGACATGATTGAAAAATTTATTGAGGTCTTCATGGACGATTTTTCTGTGTTTGGAGATTCTTTTCCTAGCTGCCTACACCACCTTGCCTTGGTGCTTAAGAGATGCCAAGAGACTAACCTAGTATTAAACTGGGAAAAGTGTCATTTCATGGTCACAGAAGGAATAGTCCTTGGCCACAAAATCTCTAATAGAGGCATTGAGGTGGACAGAGCTAAGGTGGAACTCATTGAAAAATTACCTCCACCAAGTAATGTAAGGGCAGTTAGGAGTTTTTTGGGACACGCTGGTTTTTACAGAAGGTTTATTAGAGACTTTTCTAAAATAGCCAAACCTTTGAGTAACTTGCTTGTCTCTGACACACCCTTTGTATTTGATAAAAATTGCATGCTAGCCTATGAACTTTTGAAGCAAAAACTTTCCTCTGCACCTATCATTGCCCCACCTGATTGGAACTTACCTTTTGAACTGATGTGTGATGCATCAGACCTTGCTATTGGGGCAGTGTTAGGACAAAGGAAAGACAATTTGGTACATGTGATTTATTATGCCAGTAAAGTCTTGAATGATAACCAAAGGAATTACACAACCACTGAAAAAGAACTCTTGGCAATAGTCTTTGCATTTGACAAATTTAGATCCTATCTCATTGGATCTAAAGTCATTGTCTTCACTGATCATTCAGCTTTAAAATACTTACTTGCTAAACAAGAATCCAAACCAAGACTTATTAGATGGGTTCTTTTGTTGCAGGAATTTGACATTGAAATCAAAGACAAGAAGGGTGTAGAGAACAAGGTGGCAGACCATTTATCAAGAATACCATGTGAAGAAGGAAGCGCACAAAGCACACATATAAATGAGTGCTTTCCTGATGAACAACTCATGGTAATTCACAAAGCACCCTGGTTTGTAGACATAGCAAACTTCAAGGCCACTGGGAGTTTACCGTTGGAATTTAACAAACATCAAAGGAAGAAATTGGTAAATGATGCCAAATACTTCATCTGGGACGAACCATACTTGTTCAAAAAATGTTCCGATGGCATACTCAGAAGATGCATATCCGAGGAAGAAGGAAGGGAAGTCTTATGGGACTGCCATGGCTCCACTTATGGAGGACATTTTGCAGGAGAAAGAACAGCAGCTAAGGTGTTGCAGTGTGGTTTTTATTGGCCCACTATCTTCAAAGATGCAAAAGAATTAGTGAAGCACTGCCATGAATGCCAGAAAGCGGGGAACCTGCCAAGAAGAAATGAAATGCCACAACAATTCATTCTGGAACTTGAATTGTTTGATGTATGGGGGATAGATTTCATGGGACCCTTTCCCTCCTCATACTCAAATAATTACATTCTTGTGGCAGTAGACTATGTCTCCAAATGGGTTGAAGCAATAGCAACTCCAACCAATGATAATAAGGTAGTCATGAACTTCCTCAGAAAACACATTTTTTGCCGTTTTGGGGTTCCAAGAGCAATCATCAGTGATGGAGGAAGCCACTTCTGCAACAAACCATTAGAGGCATTGCTTCTAAAATATGGAGTCAAACACAAGGTAGCCACACCATACCATCCACAGACAAGTGGGCAAGCCGAAATATCTAACAGAAAACTCAAAAGGATCCTGGAAAAGACTGTGGGAACTTCAAGGAAGGACTGGTCGATTAAGCTAGATGATGCTCTTTGGGCATATAGGACAGCTTTCAAAACACCAATTGGAATGTCTCCTTACCAACTAGTATATGGAAAAGCTTGCCATTTGCCACTGGAGTTGGAGCACAAGGCATACTGGGCCTTGAAACTTTTGAACTTGGACAACAAAGCTGCTGGAGAAAGAAGGATGTTGCAAATTCAAGAGTTGGAAGAATTCAGAGCGGAAGCTTATGAGAATGCCAAAATTTACAAAGAAAGAGCAAAGAAGAAGCATGACAGCAACATAGCCCCAAGGAAATTTGAAGAAGGACAAAAAGTATTGCTCTACAATTCTAGGCTGAAGCTATTTCCAGGGAAGCTAAAATCAAGGTGGTCAGGACCATTCCTTGTCACCAAGGTCTCCAAATATGGACAAGTAGAAATCATGGAAGAAAAGTCACAACGAACCTTCATTGTGAACGGTCAAAGACTCAAACATTACTTGGGAGATGTGGATGAGAAGGACAAAGTTAAATATCACCTCAACTGAGGAAGCTGACCGTCAAGCTAATGACGTTAAAGAAGCGCTTGTTGGGAGGCAACCCAACCTGAGGTAATACCCTTTTGCTGTTTCTTTTATTTGTTTCAATAAAAAGGGTGAAGTAATTTCTGTGCATTGCAAAGAATTAAGTTTGGTGTTTCACACCAAACAATGAATTCGTGGATCAATAATTCAAAGGGGAATGTGTGACTCTAAGTTTGGTGTTCCACCATAAAGATCAACTGAACACAACAACCTTTGAATTATATGAGAGGAACAACCATTCTAAGCAGTCACAGAAATGCTTAAAACCCTTAGCAGCAACTTCATTCCAAAGAGAACTCAAGGATTCAAAGCACAGAGAAGTAAGTGGGAGACTAAGTTTGGTGTTCACACACCAACTTAAGACTCAGATACTTACCCACACATAGTTGAGCTAACCACTCAAGTGCTTGAGAAGCAAGCAACTTCATCACTCTTTGCAGGAAAGGAAACAAGGATTTTAAAGCATGAAGCAACATTTAGGAGAAGAAGGGAAATCAAATTGTTTCCTGGCAACAAAGAGAAAACAAGGAATTTCACAAGGTGGTATTGTTCCTTGATAATTCTTTAAAAAGGGCAAACAAAAGCATGCTTGTTCTGGTTTAAACTGTAAATGTTGAATCTTTCTGGAATGTGAAGTTTTTAATATATTTGTCTGTTTATTGCTTTGAATAAAGTGAATGCCTAGATGTTTGGATATAACTTCACCTTCTTAAACGAGTGCTTGCCATGCTTGTTCTGTTTCCAAAAATAAAAGAAAAGTTTGAACAAAAGTAACTTGGCTAAATTAGTGACAAATCAAGTAGAATTAAGTGGTGGTATGCATGCCTGATTGTTTAGTCAGATCACTGGAATTAGAGTGTAGAATTATCATTCTTTGTGTAGAAATTGAAAACTGTCTATGGATCTTGATGAATAAATGTCTTTGGCCATGAAAAAGAAAGAAAAAGAAGAAGAAAAAGCCACTGAAAAAGGGCAACCAAAAAGCAAAAAAAAAAAAAAAAATTTGAGAAAATAAGCTAGGTACCAATGGTTTGAACTTCTGAGACAAATGCCTGTGGTGTTTATGTATTAAGGATATGCTTGGATGAATAGGTTCTGAGGAGTGTTTCAACACTTGGTAACTTGGGTTAACTAACCCGGGATTATCAACCAAAAGTCCATTATCAAGAGCAACCTAAATACAAAACATTTAGTCACACAAAGAGGTGCTGGGCACCAATGTCTCAAGAAGAAATGTGAACTAAAATGCCTAAAGTGGATATGTGTAGTGCACTGATAAGAAAAAGAAAATGCCAAAGGCTTGTGCAACACATGACACTAAGCAAACAAGGAGCAAAAGAAGCTCTAAGAAAAAGAAAAGAAAAACAAAGAAGAGAAAAGTGCCAAGGACATAAGAATAACAAGAGGCCATAGCAGTGTTTGATGGATGCAATGAAAAAGTGATAATCTTACCTGATAAGAATGAAAAAGTGATGCTGCAACTTTCTGCATAAAACCCTTCTGATGAACTTCAAATGCTTGCTAATATAGCCAATATAATTGCTTTCTGTTTCATACTTTCTTCTCAAATAACTCAGGACTTGCTTAGGGACAAGCAAGTATTAAGTTTGGTGTTGTGATGCCGAGGCATCTTAGGCTAGTTTCACTAGCATTTTTCTGTTAGTTTTAGTTGTTTTATGCATTTTCTTGAGCTTAAAGTAACCAAAAATGGTTAAATGAAGAACAAAGCAATGAACCATCCAAACAGTATGATTTTAATGCAAATTCCATGAGTTCTAGTTATATTACTTGAATGCTATGAATGGAAGATTTCTCATGAAATTTTGCAAGACTTTGATGCATTTGTTTGGATGATTTCAGGGAAGAAGAGGCTAAGCAAGGAAGCAACAAAATCAATAAAGGAAGCTTGAATATCACATGTGGAGTTTAAGTTCCAGTTTAAGCCTAAACTGGAGCTTAAACGCCAGAATAAGAAATGCTGGAATTGAAGTTTAACCTCCAGTTTAACCTTAAACTGGAGGTTAAACGCCAGAATGAAAAGTCTCACCAAAGAAGCATTCCACGTTTAACCTCCAGTTTGACCTCAAACTGGAGGTTAAACGCCAGAATGATAATGCCATTCAGGAAGGAGTTCCACGTTTAACCTCCAGTTTAACCTTAAACTGGAGGTTAAACGCCAGAATGGGAAAAGCACCAGGGAGCCATTTCCACGTTTAAGCTCCAGTTTGACCTCAAACTGGAGCTTAAACGTGTTCGACCAAGTTTTCTCCTCCAGGGTTGCTCTCTCCATTTCCACGTTTAAGCTCCAGTTTGACCTCAAACTGGAGCTTAAACGTGTTCGACACCTCCAGGGCTACCCTTCTAAGCTTCCACGTTTAACCTCCAGTTTAACCTTAAACTGGAGGTTAAACGTGTTCGACCTCCAGGATGCCTCCTTCCATTTCCACGTTTAACCTCCAGTTTAACCTTAAACTGGAGGTTAAACGTGTTCGACCTCCAGGGCTGCCCTTCCTATATCCACGTTTAAGCTTCAGTTTTACCTTAAACTGAAGCTTAAATGTGTTCGACTACATGACTCTCCAGGGCTGCCTTCTTCCATTTCCACGTTTAAGCTTCAGTTTAACCTTAAACTAAAGCTTAAACGTGCTTCTACAAAAGGCCTCACTGGAAGTGTCTGGCGTTTACGCTGCAGTTTAAGCTTAAACTGCAACTTAAACGCCACTCTTGGAAAAGGTTTCTGGACCAAAAATATTGTGGTTTAAGTTAGTATTTGAGCACAAACATTAACTTAAACTTATTCTGGTATGAAACCCAATTGAATATCATGGTTTATGGGATTGGGCCTGAAGGATTGATGAGTTTGAAATCTCAATTTATTGAGTCATGTGTCATTATTTGATTATCACTAAGTTGGCTCAATGAATGTTACAGAATTTGGATCAACAGCCTCATCAAGATTATGGATCATAAACCCAAGGCAAAAGGAAAGCAGGGAGAGGCCTCAAAGCCCAAGAAACACAACAGAAGCTCAATATAGAAAGTGTATAAATAGGATAGAATTTAAGTTAGAAAGGACTTTTACCTTCACTTTTAGCTAGTTTTCATATCTTTGTAATTGAATTCAGAGCTATGACTCACTAAACCCCCTTTCATTGGGTTAGGGAGCTCTATTGTAATTCAATGAATCAATAATAGTTTATCTTCTTCTTCAATCTTTTCTCTTGAATTTTGTTAGAAAGCTTCTCGATCTAATTCCATTGGGTAGTTGTCTTGGGAAAGAAACTACCCATAATTGGAATCCTTCGGAACCTTGGGAAAGGAATGGAGGATTCATGCTAGAGAAGCTTTCTCACAGTGAATTGGATTGGGGTTTGGATGGATATTGTGACATGTAATCCTACCAAATTGTGGTTCATGAAACTGTGTGGTATAATCAGTGATCGAGCATCATCTCTTCTTATGAACATTTAAACCAAGGGATTGGGAATTTGTTTGTTTTTAGAGAGAATTGGTGAGCCAAGGGATTGGGATCCAATCATATAAGATTGCCAAGCAAAATTTAATGAACGCATTGGTTGAGGAAGAGATATACATGTTTTGATTCGGAGATCTCAATATCTCCTAACACCCAATGAATTCCCAATTTCTGATTTCCAATTTCTCTTTACATTCTGCAACTCAATTCTTGCAATCACCCCCATTCCCTTTTAATTTCAGCAATTTACATTCTGCTCTTTAATTCATGCAATTTCAGATTCCGCCATTTAAATTTCTTGTCATTTACTTTTCCCGCCAATTTTATATTCCGCAATTCTCATCTAAATCTTGATTCCGCTCAACTAGAACACACTTCTAATCTGAATTGCTCACTCAACCAATCCTTGTGGGATTCGACCTCACTCTATTGTGAGTTTTTACTTGACGATAACCGGTGCACTTGCCGGAAGGAATTTTGCCGATCGTGCAATTTCCTAAATCGTAGCATAACAAGTTTATGCGCATCAAGTTTATGGCGCCGTTGCCGGGGATTGGTTTTCGATTGACAATTCTCCAATTGGAAGTTAACTAGATTGAGCAATTTTTCTTGCTTTGTTAATTCTGTTCAAGTTACTTGTTGAATTTTAATTTCTGCACTCGGTTACATGCTTTCTTTCTTTATGCCTTTAAATTCAAGCAACTAACTCACTGACTCACTAACTGTTTGAATTAATTCCTCAATTGCTCTAACCATACTCTTCCATTAACCAAGAGTATTTCACTTGTTTGTGCCTGTGCTGTGTTCTTGTATGACAGGTAGGAGAGGAGAGACATCAACTCCTCCATATACCGAACCAGAGAGGACACTTCATAGACTGAGAAGGGAAGCAAGAGGGAAGAGAGTAGTGGGAGAAGAGGAATCTGAAGGAGAATCTGAGGACAATTTTGAGGAAGCTTTAGATCTCAACATGGATAGAGAAGTTCACAACCATGAGAGAGCTGATGGAAACAATGCCATTCCTGAGAGGAGGGTTCTTAGTTCATACATAAACCCAACCTCTGGGAATTGTGGTAGCAGCATCCAGAAACCACCCATTCAGGCCAACAATTTCGAGCTCAAACCACAGCTAATATCACTGGTGGATAATCATTGTTCATTTGGTGGAAGTGCTAATGAAGATCCCAACCAACATCTCACAAAATTCCTGAGAATTTGTGACACTGTGAAGTCCAATGGAGTCCAGGAAGATGCCTATAAACTGCTTTTGTTCCCATTTTCACTTAGGGACAAGGCAGCTAAGTGGCTGGAATCATTCCCAAGGGGGAGTCTAACAACATGGGATGAGGTGGAAAGCAAGTTTCTGGCACGTTTCTACCCCCCACAAAAGGTCAATAGGCTTCGATCTGAGGTTCAGACTTTTAGACAACAAGATGGTGAAACTCTCTACGAGGCATGGGAGAGATTCAAGGACTTGACAAGGAAATGCCCACCAGACATGTTCCATGATTGGGTGCAATTGCATATTTTCTATGATGGACTCTCTTATGAATCAAGGAAGGCTGTAGACCATTCATCAGGAGGTTCATTGAACAGGAAAAAGACTGTGGAAGAGGCCATTGAGGTGATTGAGACAGTGGCTGAGAATGAGTACTACTATGCATCAGAAAGGCACAACACTAAGGGAGTCATGGAGCTGAACCATGTTGATACAATTCTAGCCCAAAACAAGGTGTTTGCCAAGCAACTAGCAGAGCTTACCAGGCAATTAGAAACAAAGCAAGTGGCTGCAATACACACACAAGATCAAGAGGAAGTAAGCATTGAAGGAGGTGATTGGGAAGAGGCCAACTATGTGGGAAACCAACAAAGGCAATCATATGATCCACATTCCAACACTTACAACCCAGGATGGAAAAATCACCCAAACTTTGGGTGGGAGAACCAACAAACCCAACCACAAAACCACAAACCTTACAACCACAACCAACATAACAATTCCACATACCAAAACTCCAACCAAAGATCATACCAAGCCACACAAAACACTTACCCCCAACCATCATATCATGGCCAAAATAATCAACCTACCCAACTTAATCCGAACCAACAATTTCAAGATCAATTAAACCGGATAGAAGGAATGCTTGCAACCATGAGTCAAGACATAACCGAATTGAAAGCTTTTAAGGAAGAAGTAAACTCTAACCTGCAAAACCAAGGAGCTGCCATCCAGAAGCTAGAAAATCAAATTGTGTATTTGTCTAAGCAAACCCCTGGGACAAGCGCTTCTCATGCTGCCAAGGCTATTGCAAGGGAAGAGTGTAAAGCCATAACCCTCAGAAGTGGAAAGAATCTGAAGGAGATCTCAAAGGAAACCACAGAGGATGAAGCAAAGGAAAATGTGAAAGACAAAGAACAAGGACAATCTTTTACACCGTTTGCAACAAAAGAAAAAGAAAAAGAGGTCCTGAAGCCTTATACACCTAAAGCACCTTATCCTCAACGTTTGATGAAAAGTGAAAAGGATGGCCAATTCTCCAGGTTCTTGGAGATTTTCAAGAAGCTTCAAATTAACATTCCCTTTGCTGAGGCAATAGAGCAAATGCCACTATATGCAAAATTCTTAAAGGAATTGATGACCAAGAAGAGAAGCTGGAGAAATGAGGAAACTGTGTTGTTAACTGAAGAATGCAGTGCCATCATTCAGCACAAATTACCTCAGAAATTGAAGGATCCAGGCAGTTTCCAAATCCCCTGCATCATAGGAGAAGTCATGGTGGAGAAGGCCTTGTGTGACTTAGGGGCCAGTATCAATTTGATGTCTCTAACAATGATGAGAAGAATGAAGATTGAGGAAGCCAAACCAACAAGAATGGCCCTCCAATTGGCAGATCGAACTTTTAAATTCCCTCATGGGATAGTTGAGGATTTGTTGGTGAAAGTGGGAGATTTTATATTTCCTGCTGATTTTGTGGTGTTAGATATGGAGGAAGAAGCCAAGGCTTCAATAATTCTGGGAAGACCCTTCCTGGCTACTGCTGGAGCCATCATAGATGTACAAAAGGGTGAACTCACTCTTAGACTACATGATGAGAAATTGGTGTTTAACGTATTCAAGGCAATGAGCTATCCATCAGAATCACTAAGGGAATGCATGAGGATTGATGTAGTGGACATTGCAGTACAAGAAACTTTTGAGGAAACAATAAAGGAAGTGGCAGAGGAGGAGTTCACCAAGGATATTGAAGTTAGTGACATCAAGGCTGCTGAAACAACCATGCCAAGCATGCCAGAGAGAGTGAAAGAAGAGAAGGAAGCACCAAAACCTGAGCTCAAAGCATTGCCCCCTAATCTCAAGTATGCATACTTGGGTAGTGATGAGAGTCACCCTGTTATCATTAGCTCTGCCCTGAGCCAAGAACAGGAAGAAGAATTGATCAAGGTGCTACAAACTCATCAAGATGCCATTGGATGGACCCTAGCCGATTTGAAGGGAATAAGCTCATCCATATGCATGCATAAAATCTTGTTAGAAGAGGATGCTAGACCCTCCATTCAAGCTCAGAGAAGATTGAATCCTGTCATGAAAGAAGTGGTACAAAAGGAAGTTATGAAGTTATGGCAGGCAGGGGTAATCTACCCCATTTCTGATAGCCCATGGGTTAGTCCCATCCATGTAGTTCCCAAGAAAGGTGGCATAACTGTGGTGCCAAATGAGAAGAACGAACTCATACCCACAAGAACTGTCACTGGGTGGAGGATGTGCATAGACTACAGGAAGCTCAATGAAGCCACCAGAAAGGATCATTTCCCACTCCCATTCATGGATCAGATGCTTGAAAGGCTTGCCGGACATGCTTACTATTGTTTTTTAGATGGATATTCAGGCTACAACCAAATAGTAGTTGATCCTAAAGATCAAGAGAAAACATCATTTGTTTGTCCATATGGAGTTTTTGCTTATAGACGCATGCCCTTTGGATTGTGCAATGCACCTGCCACTTTCCAAAGATGCATGCTGTCCATCTTTTCGGACATGATTGAAAAATTTATTGAGGTCTTCATGGACGATTTTTCTGTGTTTGGAGATTCTTTTCCTAGCTGCCTACACCACCTTGCCTTGGTGCTTAAGAGATGCCAAGAGACTAACCTAGTATTAAACTGGGAAAAGTGTCATTTCATGGTCACAGAAGGAATAGTCCTTGGCCATAAAATCTCTAATAGAGGCATTGAGGTGGACAGAGCTAAGGTGGAACTCATTGAAAAATTACCTCCACCAAGTAATGTAAGGGCAGTTAGGAGTTTTTTGGGACACGCTGGTTTTTACAGAAGGTTTATTAGAGACTTTTCTAAAATAGCCAAACCTTTGAGTAACTTGCTTGTCTCTGACACACCCTTTGTATTTGATAAAAATTGCATGCTAGCCTATGAACTTTTGAAGCAAAAACTTTCCTCTGCACCTATCATTGCTCCACCTGATTGGAACTTACCTTTTGAACTGATGTGTGATGCATCAGACCTTGCTATTGGGGCAGTGTTAGGACAAAGGAAAGACAATTTGGTACATGTGATTTATTATGCCAGTAAAGTCTTGAATGATAACCAAAGGAATTACACAACCACTGAAAAAGAACTCTTGGCAATAGTCTTTGCATTTGACAAATTTAGATCCTATCTCATTGGATCTAAAGTCATTGTCTTCACTGATCATTCAGCTTTAAAATACTTACTTGCTAAACAAGAATCCAAACCAAGACTTATTAGATGGGTTCTTTTGTTGCAGGAATTTGACATTGAAATCAAAGACAAGAAGGGTGTAGAGAACAAGGTGGCAGACCATTTATCAAGAATACCATGTGAAGAAGGAAGCGCACAAAGCACACATATAAATGAGTGCTTTCCTGATGAACAACTCATGGTAATTCACAAAGCACCCTGGTTTGTAGACATAGCAAACTTCAAGGCCACTGGGAGTTTACCGTTGGAATTTAACAAACATCAAAGGAAGAAATTGGTAAATGATGCCAAATACTTCATCTGGGACGAACCATACTTGTTCAAAAAATGTTCCGATGGCATACTCAGAAGATGCATATCCGAGGAAGAAGGAAGGGAAGTCTTATGGGACTGCCATGGCTCCACTTATGGAGGACATTTTGCAGGAGAAAGAACAGCAGCTAAGGTGTTGCAGTGTGGTTTTTATTGGCCCACTATCTTCAAAGATGCAAAAGAATTAGTGAAGCACTGCCATGAATGCCAGAAAGCGGGGAACCTGCCAAGAAGAAATGAAATGCCACAACAATTCATTCTGGAACTTGAATTGTTTGATGTATGGGGGATAGATTTCATGGGACCCTTTCCCTCCTCATACTCAAATAATTACATTCTTGTGGCAGTAGACTATGTCTCCAAATGGGTTGAAGCAATAGCAACTCCAACCAATGATAATAAGGTAGTCATGAACTTCCTCAGAAAACACATTTTTTGCCGTTTTGGGGTTCCAAGAGCAATCATCAGTGATGGAGGAAGCCACTTCTGCAACAAACCATTAGAGGCATTGCTTCTAAAATATGGAGTCAAACACAAGGTAGCCACACCATACCATCCACAGACAAGTGGGCAAGCCGAAATATCTAACAGAAAACTCAAAGGATCCTGGAAAAGACTGTGGGAACTTCAAGGAAGGACTGGTCGATTAAGCTAGATGATGCTCTTTGGGCATATAGGACAGCTTTCAAAACACCAATTGGAATGTCTCCTTACCAACTAGTATATGGAAAAGCTTGCCATTTGCCACTGGAGTTGGAGCACAAGGCATACTGGGCCTTGAAACTTTTGAACTTGGACAACAAAGCTGCTGGAGAAAGAAGGATGTTGCAAATTCAAGAGTTGGAAGAATTCAGAGCGGAAGCTTATGAGAATGCCAAAATTTACAAAGAAAGAGCAAAGAAGAAGCATGACAGCAACATAGCCCCAAGGAAATTTGAAGAAGGACAAAAAGTATTGCTCTACAATTCTAGGCTGAAGCTATTTCCAGGGAAGCTAAAATCAAGGTGGTCAGGACCATTCCTTGTCACCAAGGTCTCCAAATATGGACAAGTAGAAATCATGGAAGAAAAGTCACAACGAACCTTCATTGTGAACGGTCAAAGACTCAAACATTACTTGGGAGATGTGGATGAGAAGGACAAAGTTAAATATCACCTCAACTGAGGAAGCTGACCGTCAAGCTAATGACGTTAAAGAAGCGCTTGTTGGGAGGCAACCCAACCTGAGGTAATACCCTTTTGCTGTTTCTTTTATTTGTTTCAATAAAAAGGGTGAAGTAATTTCTGTGCATTGCAAAGAATTAAGTTTGGTGTTTCACACCAAACAATGAATTCGTGGATCAATAATTCAAAGGGGAATGTGTGACTCTAAGTTTGGTGTTCCACCATAAAGATCAACTGAACACAACAACCTTTGAATTATATGAGAGGAACAACCATTCTAAGCAGTCACAGAAATGCTTAAAACCCTTAGCAGCAACTTCATTCCAAAGAGAACTCAAGGATTCAAAGCACAGAGAAGTAAGTGGGAGACTAAGTTTGGTGTTCACACACCAACTTAAGACTCAGATACTTACCCACACATAGTTGAGCTAACCACTCAAGTGCTTGAGAAGCAAGCAACTTCATCACTCTTTGCAGGAAAGGAAACAAGGATTTTAAAGCATGAAGCAACATTTAGGAGAAGAAGGGAAATCAAATTGTTTCCTGGCAACAAAGAGAAAACAAGGAATTTCACAAGGTGGTATTGTTCCTTGATAATTCTTTAAAAAGGGCAAACAAAAGCATGCTTGTTCTGGTTTAAACTGTAAATGTTGAATCTTTCTGGAATGTGAAGTTTTTAGTATATTTGTCTGTTTATTGCTTTGAATAAAGTGAATGCCTAGATGTTTGGATATAACTTCACCTTCTTAAACGAGTGCTTGCCATGCTTGTTCTGTTTCCAAAAATAAAAGAAAAGTTTGAACAAAAGTAACTTGGCTAAATTAGTGACAAATCAAGTAGAATTAAGTGGTGGTATGCATGCCTGATTGTTTAGTCAGATCACTGGAATTAGAGTGTAGAATTATCATTCTTTGTGTAGAAATTGAAAACTGTCTATGGATCTTGATGAATAAATGTCTTTGGCCATGAAAAAGAAAGAAAAAGAAGAAGAAAAAGCCACTGAAAAAGGGCAACCAAAAGCAAAAAAAAAAAAAAATTTGAGAAAATAAGCTAGGTACCAATGGTTTGAACTTCTGAGACAAATGCCTGTGGTGTTTATGTATTAAGGATATGCTTGGATGAATAGGTTCTGAGGAGTGTTTCAACACTTGGTAACTTGGGTTAACTAACCCGGGATTATCAACCAAAAGTCCATTATCAAGAGCAACCTAAATACAAAACATTTAGTCACACAAAGAGGTGCTGGGCACCAATGTCTCAAGAAGAAATGTGAACTAAAATGCCTAAAGTGGATATGTGTAGTGCACTGATAAGAAAAAGAAAATGCCAAAGGCTTGTGCAACACATGACACTAAGCAAACAAGGAGCAAAAGAAGCTCTAAGAAAAAGAAAAGAAAAACAAAGAAGAGAAAAGTGCCAAGGACATAAGAATAACAAGAGGCCATAGCAGTGTTTGATGGATGCAATGAAAAAGTGATAATCTTACCTGATAAGAATGAAAAAGTGATGCTGCAACTTTCTGCATAAAACCCTTCTGATGAACTTCAAATGCTTGCTAATATAGCCAATATAATTGCTTTCTGTTTCATACTTTCTTCTCAAATAACTCAGGACTTGCTTAGGGACAAGCAAGTATTAAGTTTGGTGTTGTGATGCCGAGGCATCTTAGGCTAGTTTCACTAGCATTTTTCTGTTAGTTTTAGTTGTTTTATGCATTTTCTTGAGCTTAAAGTAACCAAAAATGGTTAAATGAAGAACAAAGCAATGAACCATCCAAACAGTATGATTTTAATGCAAATTCCATGAGTTCTAGTTATATTACTTGAATGCTATGAATGGAAGATTTCTCATGAAATTTTGCAAGACTTTGATGCATTTGTTTGGATGATTTCAGGGAAGAAGAGGCTAAGCAAGGAAGCAACAAAATCAATAAAGGAAGCTTGAATATCACATGTGGAGTTTAAGTTCCAGTTTAAGCCTAAACTGGAGCTTAAACGCCAGAATAAGAAATGCTGGAATTGAAGTTTAACCTCCAGTTTAACCTTAAACTGGAGGTTAAACGCCAGAATGAAAAGTCTCACCAAAGAAGCATTCCACGTTTAACCTCCAGTTTGACCTCAAACTGGAGGTTAAACGCCAGAATGATAATGCCATTCAGGAAGGAGTTCCACGTTTAACCTCCAGTTTAACCTTAAACTGGAGGTTAAACGCCAGAATGGGAAAAGCACCAGGGAGCCATTTCCACGTTTAAGCTCCAGTTTGACCTCAAACTGGAGCTTAAACGTGTTCGACCAAGTTTTCTCCTCCAGGGTTGCTCTCTCCATTTCCACGTTTAAGCTCCAGTTTGACCTCAAACTGGAGCTTAAACGTGTTCGACACCTCCAGGGCTACCCTTCTAAGCTTCCACGTTTAACCTCCAGTTTAACCTTAAACTGGAGGTTAAACGTGTTCGACCTCCAGGATGCCTCCTTCCATTTCCACGTTTAACCTCCAGTTTAACCTTAAACTGGAGGTTAAACGTGTTCGACCTCCAGGGCTGCCCTTCCTATATCCACGTTTAAGCTTCAGTTTAACCTTAAACTGAAGCTTAAACGTGTTTGACTACATGACTCTCCAGGGCTGCCTTCTTCCATTTCCACGTTTAAGCTTCAGTTTAACCTTAAACTAAAGCTTAAACGTGCTTCTACAAAAGGCCTCACTGGAAGTGTCTGGCGTTTAAGCTGCAGTTTAAGCTTAAACTGCAACTTAAACGCCACTCTTGGAAAAGGTTTCTGGACCAAAAATATTGTGGTTTAAGTTAGTATTTGAGCACAAACATTAACTTAAACTTATTCTGGTATGAAACCCAATTGAATATCATGGTTTATAGGATTGGGCCTGAAGGATTGATGAGTTTGAAATCTCAATTTATTGAGTCATGTGTCATTATTTGATTATCACTAAGTTGGCTCAATGAATGTTACAGAATTTGGATCAACAGCCTCATCAAGATTATGGATCATAAACCCAAGGCAAAAGGAAAGCAGGGAGAGGCCTCAAAGCCCAAGAAACACAACAGAAGCTCAATATAGAAAGTGTATAAATAGGATAGAATTTAAGTTAGAAAGGACTTTTACCTTCACTTTTAGCTAGTTTTCATATCTTTGTAATTGAATTCAGAGCTATGACTCACTAAACCCCCTTTCATTGGGTTAGGGAGCTCTATTGTAATTCAATGAATCAATAATAGTTTATCTTCTTCTTCAATCTTTTCTCTTGAATTTTGTTAGAAAGCTTCTCGATCTAATTCCATTGGGTAGTTGTCTTGGGAAAGAAACTACCCATAATTGGAATCCTTCGGAACCTTGGGAAAGGAATGGAGGATTCATGCTAGAGAAGCTTTCTCACAGTGAATTGGATTGGGGTTTGGATGGATATTGTGACATGTAATCCTACCAAATTGTGGTTCATGAAACTGTGTGGTATAATCAGTGATCGAGCATCATCTCTTCTTATGAACATTTAAACCAAGGGATTGGGAATTTTTTTGTTTTTAGAGAGAATTGGTGAGCCAAGGGATTGGGATCCAATCATATAAGATTGCCAAGCAAAATTTAATGAACGCATTGGTTGAGGAAGAGATATACATGTTTTGATTCGGAGATCTCAATATCTCCTAACACCCAATGAATTCCCAATTTCTGATTTCCAATTTCTCTTTACATTCTGCAACTCAATTCTTGCAATCACCCCCATTCCCTTTTAATTTCAGCAATTTACATTCTGCTCTTTAATTCATGCAATTTCAGATTCCGCCATTTAAATTTCTTGTCATTTACTTTTCCCGCCAATTTTACATTCCGCAATTCTCATCTAAATCTTGATTCCGCTCAACTAGAACACACTTCTAATCTGAATTGCTCACTCAACCAATCCTTGTGGGATTCGACCTCACTCTATTGTGAGTTTTTACTTGACGATAACCGGTGCACTTGCCGGAAGGAATTTTGCCGATCGTGCAATTTCCTAAATCGTAGCATAACAAGTTTATGCGCATCAGTTAGACCCCTAACTTTGGCACCAACGTTGGTATCAGCTGGATATGGGTGCTGATATGAAAAGTTTGGGCAAAAGTTAGCCCCCTAACTTTTGCTCAAACTTTTGGTCCAACTTTTGCAAAACTCAAACCCGGTTCAATTGGTTCGTTTTGGTTCCTCTTCAAACTCCAAGAGCAATCAACCAAGGCCTCTTTCAACCCAATTCCACCAAGAGCAAAGGCCCAACTCAAGGCTTGAAGATCATTGGAAGAAAGTGTATAAATAGGATAGAATTCAAGTTCTTCGGGGAGCTTTCTTTTGGAATTTTCATAATAGTTTTCGGAGAGCTTTTGATTTTGAGTGATCTTTAATTTCTTTGTCTTGGGGAAGGAGAATTCACTTCTCTTCCTCTCAGTTTTATTGCTTTCAATTTCAATTACAATTGTCTTGGATTTTTGGGTTGGAGAATTGCAGAAATTCTGTTTCAATCTCAACCTTGGATCTCACTGCTTTATTTACTGCTTGATTGAATTTAATTTCTGTTAATTGCTCTTCATCTATTTTCCTTGCAATTTACAATTCCCTTGCAATTGTTCTTGTTGGATCTAGGAAGGCATTGAGATCTAGACTTGGTTTTCTAGTCTCTGGGTCCTGAGATCTAATTTTCCAATTTTACATTCTCTGTTTACTGTTTTCATGTTCATTTACTTTTCTGCTTCAAGATCCAATCTAACCCAAACCTTCTTCTACTTCTCTGCTTGATGCAATTTACTTTTCCTTGTTTAAATTCTGCAAATCCAATCCCCAATTCCCTTTACAATTCCAGCCGTTTACATTTCTTGCATTTTAAGATTCCGCAATTTACATTTCTTGCATTCTAAGTTTCTGCTATTTAATTTCTTGTTCTTTAAGATTCAGCACTTTAATTCCCTGTTCTCTTTACTTCCATGTAATTTAATTTCTGCAAATCACAAAACACTCAACCAAATCTTGATTCGCTTGACTAAATTAACCACTAAGCTAAAATTTCTCAATCCTTCAATCCCTGTGGGATCGACCTCACTCCCGTGAGTTTTTATTACTTGATACGACCCGGTACACTTGCCGGTTAGATTTGGGTGTTTTGGGAGAAATTCGTTTCTCCGCGAAAATATCTCATCAAGTTTTTGGCGCCGTTGCCGGGGATTGATTAGATTGACAATGATTAAGTGAGGTGGTGATCTAGATCAAGCACTTTCTCTTTAATTTTGATTAACCCACTAACTGTTTGATTTTTTGCTTAAACTAACTAACACTTCAATCTAGAAGTAGATTGAAGTGTCACTGGTTTTGTGCATTTCTCATGCCCTGCTTGTATGTCAGGTACAAGAAGAACCATACCCAATTTTCATGAACGAGACGAAAGAACTCTCAGGAGGTTAAGAAGAGCTGAAAGAGGGAAAAATATTGTTGGAGAAGAGGAATCAGACGAAGAATTCCAAGAGATGGAGGAACATTCAACCAATCCACCAGGTGGAGCAGACAACAACAATGACAACCCACCCCAGATGAGAGTTTTGGCTTCCTATACCTTTGCAAATCCTAGACATTGTGGGAGCAGCATCTTGGCTCCAAATGTCAATGCTAACAATTTTGAACTCAAGCCACAACTCATCACTTTGGTTCAGAACAATTGCTCTTTTGGTGGAGGACCACTTGAGGACCCACACCAACATTTATCCACTTTCTTGAGGATATGCAACACTGTCAAAACTAATGGAGTGCCTCCTGACAGTTACAAACTGATGCTATTCCCATTTTCTCTCAGGGACAAGGCCACTCAATGGTTGGAATCTTTTCCAAGGGACAGCATCAATAACTGGGATGATTTGGTAACCAAGTTTCTTGCCAAGTTTTACCCTCCTCAGAGGATTATAAGGTTGAAGGCTGAGGTACAAACATTTACACAAATGGAGGCTGAACCCATCTATGAGGCATGGGAGAGGTATAAGGCTCTAATCAGGAAATGTCCCCCTGCCATGTTTAATGAGTGGGAGAAGCTGCAGAACTTCTATGAAGGCTTAACACTGAAATCCCAGGAAGCTTTGGATCATTCAGCTAGAGGTTCCTTGCAACTCATGAAAACTGCAGAGGAGGCTCAAGAACTCATCGATATGGTGGCCAACAACCAATATTTCTTTGCTCATCAAAGAGGCCGCCAACCATCACAAAAGAGAGGAGTAATGGAGCTAGAAGGAGTGGATTCAATCCTGGCTCAAAACAAATTAATGCAGCAGCAAATTCAAGAACAATTTGAACAAATGACCAAGAGGATTGATGGCATCCAAGTTGCAGCAGTTAACACCAGCCAACCATCAGCCACATGGGGGCAAAATGAAGAAATCCAAGAGGAGCAACAGCAGGAACAAGTCCAGTACATGCATTCAAATCCAAATGAATTCTATGGTGATACCTACAATCCCTCATGGAAAAATCACCCCAACCTCAGATGGGGAGACACTCACAACCAAAACCAACACCCATGGCAGAGGAATTCAAATCAAAATAACCCAAGAAACAACCAAAAGTACAACCAGCAGCAGACTAACCAAAACACATACAGAAAACCTCAAAACAACTACCCTAATCTCAACCAGTACCAATCCAATAACCAACCCACCAACCAAAATACCTATCATCCAACACCCACATCTCACAACCCACCACAAGCACCACCTGAACCTCAAAGACTCACCAACTTAGAGACCTTGATAGAAAAAATGATGAAACACCAGGAAATAACAAACAAAAACCATGAAGCATCATTAAAGAGCCTAGAGAGGCAGATTGGGCAAGTCTCCAAGCACGTATCTGTTGAGAGATCTTCAAACTCACTGCCCAGTGACACAATCCCAAATCCCAAGGAGGAATGCAAGGCAATACAATTAAGGAGCGGGAGAACATTGATAAGCAACAATGACACTACACAGAAGCAAGCAGAGAGCTTCAAAGAACCAACAGAGGATGAGAAGCAAGCAAAGGACGATGAAGCTAAGGAGCAAGTTGTGATGCCAAACAAAAGCACTGAGAAACTTAAAGAGAAGGACAACCAGCCACATAGCTCAAAGAAAGTAATCCAGGGACAGCAGCAAATAGGAAAGAGTATCACACCTCCACTGCCTTATCCCCAGAGGTTCAACAAAGAGGTTAAAGACCAGCATTTTCACAAGTTCCTTGAGATTTTTAAGAAGCTGGAAATCAATATTCCCTTGGCTGAAGCACTTGAGCAAATGCCTCTATATTCCAAGTTTCTGAAGAATCTTATCAACAAGAAAAGAAGTTGGCTTGAGAAGGAAACCGTATTACTCACCGAGGAATGCAGTGCTGTGATTCAACGGGGTATTCCACCAAAACTTAAGGATCCGGGAAGCTTTGTAGTCTCATGCACTATTGGCAAGATAATTCTCAACAAGGCTCTCTGTGACTTGGGTGCCAGCATTAATTTAATGCCTCTCTCAATGATGAGAAAACTCGCAATAGAAGAGCTTAAACCCACCAGGATGTCACTAGTCATGGCTGACAGATCAATCAAGACACCCAGTGGAATTGTGGAGAATCTGTTAGTGAAGGTTGGGGAGTTTATTTTCCCAGCAGATTTTGTAATTTTGGATACTGAAGAAGAAGGAAACGACTCAATCATTCTAGGAAGGCCATTTCTACACATAGCAAGGGCCATCATTGATGTAGAAAAAGGAGAAATGATCTTCAGGGTCCATAATGAACAAATGGTCATAAATGTGTTCAAATCAATGCAACACGTTCCTGAGCAAGAGGACTACGTAAGAATGGATATGATAGACAGTTTGGTGGAAGAAATATTGGGAGAAAATTTTCAAGAGCAAGAAGGAAATCAAGGGGCAACAGAGGAACAAGTGGCTGAGACCTTGGTGCACGAATTGTGAATCACACTTTTCACAACGCGTACCACTAACCAGCAAGTGCACTGGGTCGTCCAAGTAATACCTTACGTGAGTAAGGGTCGAATCCCACGGAGATTGTTGGTTTGAAGCAATCTATGGTTATTTTGTAAATCTTAGTCAGGAGGTCAATTATGTTTATCAGTTGAATTGTGAATAACCAAGAGAGCATAAATTAAAGGTTACTTGTTGTGCAGTAATGGAGAATATGTTGGAGTTTTGGAGATGCTTTGTCTTCTGAATCTCTGCTTTCCTCTGTCTTCTGATTCACGCACGCACGTCCTCCTATGGCAAGCTGTGTGTTGGTGGATCACCGTTGTCAGTGGCTACCTTCCATCCTTCCAGTGAAAACTACGCTCACGCGCTCTGTCACAGCACGGCTAATCACCGGTTGGTTCTCGATCCGGTTGGAATAGGATTTACTATCCTTTTGCGTCTGTCACTAACGCCCAGCCTTCAGGAGTTTGAAGCTCATCACAGTCATTCAATCCTTGAATCCTACTCGGAATACCACAGACAAGGTTTAGACTTTCCGGATTCTCATGAATGCCGCCATCAGTTCTAGCTTATACCACGGAGATTCTGATTAAGGAATCTAAGAGATACTCATTCAATCGTATATAGAACGGAGGTGGTTGTTAGGCACACGTTCATGATTTGAGGAAGGTGATGAGTGTCACAGCTCATCATCTCCATCACAGTTAGGCGCGAATGAACATCTTAGATAGGAACAAGCGTGTTTGAATGGAAAATAGAAATACTTGCATTAATTCATCGAGACACAGCAGAGCTCCTCACCCCCAACAATGGGGTTTAGAGACTCATGCCGTCAGAGAATACAAAGTTTAGATATGAAATGTCATGAGATACAAAATAAGTCTCTAAAAGTTGTTTAAATACTAAACTAGTAGCCTAGGTTTACAAAAATTGGATAAACTATGATGGATGATGCAGAGATCCACTTCTGGGGCCCACTTGGTGTGTGCTGGGGCTGAGACTTAAGCAATTCACGTGCAGAGGCCATTTGTGGAGTTGAACGCCAGTTTTTATGCCAGTTTGGGCGTTCAACTCCAGCTTTTGATCCTTTTCTGGCGCTGGACGCTAGAATTGGGCAGAGGACTGGCGTTGAACGCCAGTTTACGTCGTCTATCCTTGTGCAAAGTATGGACTATTATATATTGCTGGAAAGCCCTGGATGTCTACTTTCCAACGCAATTGGAAGCACGCCATTTCGAGTTCTGTAGCTCCAGAAAATCCACTTTGAGTGCAGGGAGGTCAGAATCCAACAGCATCAGCAGTCCTTTTTCAGCCTGAATCAGATTTTTGCTCAGCTCCTTCAATTTCAGCCAGAAAAATACCTGAAATTACAGAAAAACACACAACTCATAGTAAAGTCCAGAAATATGAATTTTTCCTAAAAACTAATAAAATTAGACTAAAAACTAACTAAAACATACTCTAAACTATATGAAATTATCCCCAAAAAGCGTATAAAATATCCGCTCATCAGACCTCTACTGAGCCAGATGAAAGACAAGACAAGAAGGAAGATGTACGAAAACAAGAACTGAAACCTTTACCAACCCATCTCAAATATGCATTCCTTGGCACATCGGAAAGCTTCCCAGTGATCATAAATTCATCCCTGACAAAGAAGGAAGAGGGAGAACTTCTTGATGTACTCAAAGCCCACAAAGATGCTTTGGGATGGACCATTGATGACCTGAAAGGTATCAGCCCTGCAGTGTGTATGCATAAAATCCTCTTGGAAGACAATTCCAAACCAGTGGTTCAACCTCAAAGGAGACTAAATCCCACAATGAAGGAAGTTGTCCAAAAGGAAGTAATGAAGTTGTGGAATGCAGGGATAATCTTTCCAATATCTGACAGCCCATGGGTGAGCCCGGTTCAAGTTGTACCAAAAAAAGGAGGAATGACGGTCATCACTAATGAGAAGAATGAGTTGATTCCTACTAGAACAGTGACTGGATGGAGGATGTGCATAGACTATAGAAGGATGAATGATGTGACCAGAAAGGACCACTTCCCTCTCCCATTCATTGATCAAATGCTGGAAAGGTTGGCCGGCCATGCATATTATTTCTTTTTGGATGGATATTCTGGGTATAATCAAATCGTGGTGGACCCCAAGGATCAAGAGAAGACTGCCTTTACATGTCCATTTGGAGTCTTTGCCTACCGAAGGATGCATTTTGGGCTTTGCAACGCCCCTGCCACATTTCAAAGGTGTATGCTATCCATCTTCTCTGATATGGTCGAAAAATTTCTAGAGGTCTTCATGGATGACTTCTCTGTTTTTGGTGATAATTTCAATGCTTGCCTAAACCATTTAACCCTTGTCTTGAAACGGTGCCAAGAAACTAATTTGGTTTTAAACTGGGAGAAATGCCATTTCATGGTACCCGAAGGGATTGTTCTTGGCCATAAAGTTTCAAGAAAAGGGATAGAGGTTGATAAGGCAAAGGTTGAGATCATAGAAAAACTCCCCCCACCAATTAATGTGAAATCTGTTAGAAGTTTCTTGGGGCATGCCGGATTTTACAGAAGGTTTATCAAGGACTTTTCAAAAATAGCCAAACCTTTGAGTAATCTGTTAATGCTTGATAACCCTTTTGTTTTTGATGAAAATGCCAGCATGCCTTTGAAACTTTAAAAAATAGACTCACAACAGCACCAATCATCACACCTCCAAATTGGGAATTACCTTTTGAACTCATGTGTGATGCAAGTGACCTTGCAATTGGTGCTGTACTTGGGCAAAAGAAGGGAAATTTGCATCATGTCATATATTATGCAAGTAAAGTGTTGAATGAGGCCCAAAGAAATTACACCACAACAGAGAAAGAGTTGCTAGCTGTAGTCTATGCATTTGATAAGTTTAGATCATATTTGATAGGATCCAAAGTTGTGGTTTACACTGATCATGCTGCACTTAAGTATTTGATGTCAAAGCAGGATGCTAAACCAAGACTCATCAGGTGGATACTGCTCCTACAAGAATTTGACATTGAGATAAGAGATAGGAAGGGCACTGAAAATCAGGTCGCTGATCATCTGTCGAGGCTACCACATGAAACAAGTCAAAAAGCATCCCAACCCATAAATGAAAGCTTCCCAGATGAGCACCTTCTGCAGATCCAGCAAGCACCTTGGTTTGCTGACATAGCAAATTACAAGGTGGGAAGGAAGATACCGCAAGAGTTCTCTAAGCAACAAGTGAAGAAGTTGATCAATGAAGCAAGGAAATTTTCATGGGATGAACCCTTCTTGTTCAAGAGATGCTCTGATGGAGTAATCAGAAGGTGTGTTCCTGAAAGTGAAGTGAGGGACATCTTGTGGCATTGTCATGGTTCAGCTTATGGTGGACACTTTGGCCCAGAAAAAACAGCCGCAAAAATACTGCAGAGTGGCTTCTATTGGCCAACTATCTTCAAGGATGCCAGAGAATATGTACACCAATGTAACGAATGCCAGAAAGCAGGAGGATTAACAAAAAGGAATGAGATGCCTCAAAACTTTATCTTAGAATTAGAAGTGTTCGATCTATAGGGAATTGATTTCATGGGGCCTTTTCCTCCTTCTTATTCTTTTAGATACATCTTGGTAGCAGTGGAGTATGTCTCAAAGTGGGTGGAAGCCATAGCCACAACCACCTGTGATGCACAGATTGTCCTCCAATTCCTTAAAAAGCACATTTTCACTAGGTATGGAGTGCCCAAGGGTCTTGTTAGTGATGGTGGTAGTCACTTTTGCAACAAACAGATGGAGAAACTCCTCCACAAATATGGAGTAATTCACAAAGTAGCTACACCTTACAATCCTCAGACTAACGGCCAAGCTGAACTTGCAAATAGGGAATTAAAGAAGATCCTAGAGAAAACAGTGGGAATCACAAGAAAAGATTGGGCTAGAAAGCTAGAGGATGCATTGTGGGCGTATAGGACAGCTTTTAAAACTCCTATTGGCAAGTCACCTTTTCAGCTATTGTATGGCAAATCCTGCCACCTCCCTGTAGAGCTTGAACACAGAGCTTTTTGGGCCACTAAACTTCTCAACCTTGATCCCCGAGCTGCAGGAGAAAAAAGGTTGTTACAACTAAATGAGTTGGATGAATTTAGACTAGAAGCTTATGAAAGTGCTAAGATATACAAGGAGAGAGCTAAGAAGTGGCATGACAAGAAGATCACAAAGAAGAAATTCAAGCCAGGATAGCAAGTGCTCCTGTATAATTCGAAGCTTAAAATTTTCCCTGGCAAACTGAAGTCTAAGTGGACTGGCCCATACTTGGTGACAAAGATTTTTCCCTATGGGAATATTGAACTGCTAGATGAGGCAACAAAGAAACAATTCACAGTAAATGGTCACAGAGCAAAGCTGTATTTGGGAGGACAATGGGATAAGGAGAAAGAGGTTCAACACCTACAGCCCTCTTAAAAAGAATTGAAAGATGTCAAGCTAGTGACAATAAAAGAGCGCTTGTTGGGAGGCAACCCAACCTGAGGTAGTTTTCTTTTCATAACTTTTTCAATAAGAGTGTTGGATAACTGCTATGTATTGCAAGAAGCTAAGTTTGGTGTTGCACACAAAAAACAATCGAAGGGAGAATGTAGGATGCTAAGTTTGGTGTTCCACCAAAACTTCATTTAAAATTACATTCTAACTTCCTGCACATTGCTAGTTCAAAGCAATCAAACAGATTATTCAAACAACTTAACTGTTTTTGTTTAGTCTCAATTTCATAACCTTTAGCAAGGACACAAAAGTTTGCCCAGAGCTAACCTGTTGAATCAGAAGAAGTAGCAAGGAATTAAGTCTGGGAGTTAACCACACATTGAAGATACTATGCATCAAGACTCAAAAAGGGGCACAGCAGAAAGAAGAACAAAAGAAATGCAAACCAATAGGTTGTATCTATACTTAACCTTTGCTGTTGAGAAATATTTTTGATTGATGTCTTGTTAAAGTGTTCATTTAGTTCAAACAGATTCAAATTTCTTTTAAAATAAGTAGGCTAGTTTATGTGTGTGCTTGTGTGTTTACTTTCACTTGACAAGAAGCATGTGTTGTCCCCTGCATCTTTAAAGTTCAATAAAAGAAAAGTTTGAATGTGAAGCAAGATGATCTCTGTTAGATAGAAGTAGAATAAAAGTAAGTGGTGGTATGTGTGTGGTTGTATAATAGCTCACTTTTAGTGAATAAAGAGCTAGGATATCTCTTTCTAAGTAAAGAGTGGCTTACTGTCTATGAATCTCAATTGAATAAAAAATTCCTTGGTTAGAAAGAAAAACAAAAAGAAGGAAAGAAAAGAGATAGCCAAAAAGTGGCAGAACAAAAGGAAACAAAAAGAAACAAAGCTGGACACCAATAGCTTGAACTTTAAAATATATGCCTGTGATGTCTTTGTACTAGGATCTGCTTGGATTAGTAAGCTCTTAGGAGTGCATCAACACTCGGTGACTTGGGTTAACTAATCCGGGATCATCAGCTGAAAGTCCACTATCAAGAGCAACCTAACTACAAGGCATTTAGTAACCCAAAGAGGTGCTGGGCATCAATGTTTTAAGAAGGAATGTGAGCCAAGTGTCTATGGTGAATAATGTGTCAAGTATAAAGAAAAGAAAATGAACTTGCTACACATGACACTCAAATAAAGCTTATAAACAAAGTAATAGCCAAGGATAAAGGAATAATGAGAGGTCATAGCAGTATGTACTTGAAGCTTGAAGGAGACTTTCTAGGCCTAGGAGTCAGTAAGAAGTGAGTATTTACATATCCACACACAAAATCCCATGAACTATCAATAATACTCTGCTAGCATGAACATCCTCTTCCATTTCATTCTTTCTTCTCAATAAATCTTTTCTTGCTTGGGGACAAGCAAGCTTTAAGTTTGGTGTTATGATGACAAGTCATCTTAGCCTATTTTAACTAGTCTTTTTCTTTTGTTTTCATTAGAATTATGCACTTTCTTGAGCTACAAGCAAGCCAATTAGGTAGATTTTCATGTTTCCTTTGATTTAATCAACCATGTATGAATTCATGCTATTTCATGAGGTTTTATACTATAATTGTTACATATTATGAAAGAATGAATATCTCATGATTTTAAGCATAGCTTTGATGTGTTTGGTTGATTAATGATAGGTGAAGAAAGCTTGGAGAAAGGTTGAAGCAAGAAGGAGTAGCTAGGAGTAAAGAGAAGACAATGGAATAAGTGAAATTGAACCAGGAAGCAAAAAGCTGGACCTAAAGTTAGCCTCAAACTTTTGCACAAACTTTTGGGTGAAAAGTTAGCCCCAACGTTAGCCCCTAACTTGGAGGCTAACGTTGGCATGATGAAAATCACTCCCTGGGTACCAAAAGTTTGCGCCAACGTTAGCCCCTAACTTTGAGGCTAACGTTGGCATGAAGAAAACCTCCCTGGGCACCAAAGGTTTGCGCCAACGTTAGCCCCTAACTTGGTGGCTAACGTTGGCGCCACAAGTGCACAAGGTAAGGCCAACGTTAGGGCCAAAGTTAGACCCCTAACTTTGGCACCAACGTTGGTATCAGCTGGATATGGGTGCTGATATGAAAAGTTTGGGCAAAAGTTAGCCCCCTAACTTTTGCTCAAACTTTTGGTCCAACTTTTGCAAAACTCAAACCCGGTTCAATTGGTTCGTTTTGGTTCCTCTTCAAACTCCAAGAGCAATCAACCAAGGCCTCTTTCAACCCAATTCCACCAAGAGCAAAGGCCCAACTCAAGGCTTGAAGATCATTGGAAGAAAGTGTATAAATAGGATAGAATTCAAGTTCTTCGGGGAGCTTTCTTTTGGAATTTTCATAATAGTTTTCGGAGAGCTTTTGATTTTGAGTGATCTTTAATTTCTTTGTCTTGGGGAAGGAGAATTCACTTCTCTTCCTCTCAGTTTTATTGCTTTCAATTTCAATTACAATTGTCTTGGATTTTTGGGTTGGAGAATTGCAGAAATTCTGTTTCAATCTCAACCTTGGATCTCACTGCTTTATTTACTGCTTGATTGAATTTAATTTCTGTTAATTGCTCTTCATCTATTTTCCTTGCAATTTACAATTCCCTTGCAATTGTTCTTGTTGGATCTAGGAAGGCATTGAGATCTAGACTTGGTTTTCTAGTCTCTGGGTCCTGAGATCTAATTTCCCAATTTTACATTCTCTGTTTACTATTTTCATGTTCATTTACTTTTCTGCTTCAAGATCCAATCTAACCCAAACCTTCTTCTACTTCTCTGCTTGATGCAATTTACTTTTCCTTGTTTAAATTTTGCAAATCCAATCCCCAATTCCCTTTACAATTCCAGCCGTTTACATTTCTTGCACTTTAAGATTCCGCAATTTACATTTCTTGCATTCTAAGTTTCTGCTATTTAATTTCTTGTTCTTTAAGATTCAGCACTTTAATTCCCTGTTCTCTTTACTTCCATGCAATTTAATTTCTGCAAATCACAAAACACTCAACTAGATCTTGATTCGCTTGACTAAATTAACCACTAAGCTAAAATTACTCAATCCTTCAATCCCTGTGGGATCGACCTCACTCCCGTGAGTTTTTATTACTTGATACGACCCGGTACACTTGCCGGTTAGATTTGGGTGTTTTGGGAGAAATTCGTTTCTCCGCGAAAATATCTCATCACAAGGTGGTAATCAACATCAAGGGTAGAGGGATAATGCACAAGGAAGCAATCAAAATCAAAGATGGAACAACTCTTCTTTTCACCACAACAACAACCAATATTCATCCCAATACCACCATAACAATACCAACTACCAAGCCAACCAAGGCTACTCCAACAAAAACCAAAACAAGTACACCAAGTACCAAGCACTACACCATAGACAACAAAACCAAAACCAAACCCCTCCATCTTCCAACAATCAAGTTGATGAGCTTATAGCCGCCATGGAGAAGCGAGATGAGAGCAACAAGGCTCAATTCGATGCCTTGGGCGCTCAATCGGCTAATCTCACCAACATGCTTTCAAAGATGACCATGCCAAACCAACCACCAACTCTCAATAACAACACCAACCAACCCTCAAGTTCTTCTAACCTTCCATCCCAACCCCAACCAAACCCAAAGGGTGGTCTCAACGCCATCACTCTACGATCGGAAACTACATTAGAGGAGATACCTCCAAGGGTCATGGGAGACATTCATGAAGAAGAAATGGTTGTTGAAGCTACACATGAAGAGGAGGTGGTAGACAAAAGGCATGAGGAAGAAGGAGTAAACCTCAAAGAACCCAAGAGGAAAACTATAGTGGATGAGTCCATTCCTATTCCGTTCCCTTCCATGGTGAAGAAGGCAAAGAAAACACCGGAATTTGATTTGAACATGCTTCAAGTATTCAAGAAGGTTGAGGTAACCATACCACTTCTTGATTCTATTCAAAAAATTTCAAAGTATGCAAAATTTTTGAAAGACTTGTGTACACACAAAGATAGGATAGGAGAATTGGAGACATTATCCTTGGGTAGTTCGATTTCTTCCTTGATGGAACCTATTCCAAAGAAATGTGGTGACCCTGGACCTTGCTTAGTGTCTTGTTGTATTGGTGGACGTACTTTTCATGATTGTATGTGTGACTTGGGAGCTTGTGTAAGCATCATGCCACTTTCTATCTATGTGCAGTTGAATTTAGCTCCATTAAAGAAGTCGGCGGTAAGGTTTGCCTTAGGCAATAAAAGTGTGATCACAGTTATGGGAATAGCGGAAGATGTACTTGTAGCGATCAAAGATTTGGTTTTTCCGGTTGACTTTTACATCCTTGAAATGCCTCCAACAGAAAATAGAAGCTCATCCTCCGTTATACTTGGTAAACCCTTCCTCAAGACCTCCAAATTCAAGTTAGATGCCTTCACCGGCACATATTCCTTTGAGGTTCGAGACAAGACTATCAAGTTCAATTTAGAAGAAGCCATGAAACATCCTCCCGAAGAACATTCCGTGCTCCCATGTGATGTGATTGATGAAGTGGTAGTGGAAGTGCAAGAAGAAGACCATGACAAGTTGTACTACCCTATTGTTGAGGAGACGGATGACCGATGAGCGGATATTTTATACGCTTTTTGGGGTTAATTTCATATAGTTTTTAGGATATTCTAGTTAGTTTTTAGCTTATTTCCATTAGTTTTTAGGAAAAATTCATATTTCTGGACTTTACTATGAGTTGTGTGTTTTTCTGTAATTTCAGGTATTTTTCTGGCTAAAATTGAGGGAGCTGAGCAAAAATCTGATTCTGGTTGAAAAAGGACTGCTGATGCTGTTGGATTCTGACCTCCCTGCACTCAAAGTGGATTTTCTGGAGCTACAAAACTCGAAATGGCGCGCTTCCAATTGCGTTGGAAAGTAGACATCCAGGGCTTTCCAGAAATAGATAATAGTCCATACTTTGCTCAAGGATAGAAGACATAAACTGGCGTTCAACGCCAGTTCTCTGCCCAATTCTGGCGTCCAGCGCCAGAAAAGGATTAAAAGCTGGAGTTCAACGCCAGAAATGGATCCAAACCTGGCGTTGAACGCCCAAAACAGCCTTATGCACGTAAATTGCTTAAGTCTCAGCCCCAGCACACACCAAGTGGGCCCCAGAAGTGGATCTCTACACCATCTATCATAGTTTACTCATTTTCTGTAAACCTAGGCTACTAGTTTAGTATTTAAACAACTTTTAGAGACTTATTTTGTATCTTATGACATTTTAGATCAAAACTTTGTACTCTTTGACGGCATGAGTCTCTAAACTCCATTGTTGGGGGTGAGGAGCTCTACTGTGTCTCAATGAATTAATGCAAGTACTTCTGTTTTCTATTCAAACATGCATGTTCCTATCTAAGATATCCATTCGCGCTTAACTATGGAGAAGGTGATGATCAGTGACATTCATCACCTTCCTCAATCCATGAACGTGTGTCTAACAACCACCTCCGTTCTACATCAGATTGAATGAATATCTCTTAGATTCCTTAATCAGAATCTCCGTGGTATAAGCTAGATTGATGGCGGCATTCATGAGAATCCGGAAAGTCTAAACCTTGTCTGTGGTATTCCGAGTAGGATTCAGGGATTGAATGACTGTGACGAGCTTCAAACTCGCGAGTGCTGGGCGTAGTGACAGACGCAAAAGGAGGGTGAATCCTATTCCAGCATGATCGGGAACCTCAGATGATTAGCCGTGCTGTGACAGAGCATTTGGACCATTTTCACAAGAGGAGGGGATGTAACCATTGACAACGGTGATGCCCCAACACACAGCTTGCCATAGGAGGACGTGCGTGCGTGAATCAGAGAACAGAGGAAAGCAGAGATTCAGAAGACAAAGCATCTCCAAAACTCCAACATATTCTCCATTACTGCATAACAAGTAACTTTTAACCCATGCTCTCTTGTTCATTCGCAATTCAACTGATAAATATAATTGACTTCCTGACTAAGAATTGCAAGATAACCATAGATTGCTTCAAACCAACAATCTCCATGGGATTCGACCCT
Organism: Arachis hypogaea; assembly: GCF_003086295.3. Classification (NCBI taxonomy): domain Eukaryota; kingdom Viridiplantae; phylum Streptophyta; class Magnoliopsida; order Fabales; family Fabaceae; genus Arachis; species Arachis hypogaea. The sequence goes on from NC_092055.1 coordinate 38,926,704, forward strand.
TACTCACGTAAGGTATTACTTGGACGACCCAGTGCACTTGCTGGTTAGTGGTACGAGTTGTGAAAAGTGTGATTCACAATTCGTGCACCAAGTTTTTGGCGCCGTTGCCGGGGATTGTTTGAGTTTGAACAACTGACGGCTTATTTTGTTGCTTAGATTAGGAAAATTTTTCTTTTTGGTTTAGAGTCTCTTATTATTGTTCTTGGTTAAAAATATCCTTCTTCAAAACAAGTGTTACATTTATTGCCTAATTGGCTAGAGCGTTGGTCTAAGTCCGTGGCAGTTTGGTACACTCTTTTTTAAAAATCTTTTTAAAAAAAAAATAATTTTTCTATTAAATTTTGTGTCAAACTTTAAGTTTGGTGTTTTCTTGTTGATTTTTCTTTGTTTTTCAAAAATTTTAGTTTGGTTTTCTAAAAATTTCAAGTTTGGTATTCTTTCTTCATGTTCTTGTGTTCTTGTGAGTCTTCAAAGTGTTCTTGAGTTTTCCTTGTGTCTTGATCTTAAAATTTTAAGTTTGGTGTTCCTTGGTGTTTTCCCTCCAAAATTTTCAAAAACAAGGAGCATTAGATCTAAAAATTTTAAATCTTGTGCTATTTATTGTTTTTCTCTCTCCTCACTAAATTCAAAAATATCTTTTCTCTCTAATTTTAAATCAAATTTTCGAAAATTATTTTAAAAAAAAATTTCAGACTTTTTTTTTTAAATTTAAAATCTTTTCCAAATCATATCTTTTTCAAAACTTCCTTACCACTTTCTCTCCCCTCATTTTTTCGAAAATCTTCACCTATTTTTATTTATTTTATTTTAATTTATTTTCGAAATAAATAAATAAATAAATAAATAAATAAATAAATAAATAAAAATAATTTTTTTTGTTACATCATCTCCCTTTCTCCATCATGGATCTAAGTGGAAATGAATAGTCCAGGAGGACTCTGGGGTCATATGCTAACCCCTCTACTGCTTCATATGGGAGTAGTATCTGCATACCCTCCATTGGAGTCAGTAGCTTTGAGTTGAATCCTCAGCTCATTATCATGGTGCAGCAAAATTGCCAGTATTCCGGTCTTCCACAGGAAGAACCTACAGAGTTTCTGGCACAGTTTTTACAAATTACTGACACAGTACATGATAAGGAAATAGATCAGGATGTCTACAGACTATTACTATTTCCATTTGCTGTGAAAGATAAAGCTAAGAGGTGGTTAAATAACCAACCTAAGGCCAGCATAAGGACATGGAAACAGCTGACAGAAAAATTCCTGAATCAATACTTTCTCCCAAAACGGATGACACAGCTAAGGCTGGACATCCAAGGCTTTAAACAAGGAGATAATGAATCTCTTTATGATGCCTGGGAGAGATACAGAGAGATGCTACGAAAATGCCTCTCTGAAATATTTTCAGAGTGGGTTCAGTTAGACATCTTCTATTATGGGCTTGCAGAAGGAGCTCAGATGTCTTTGGATTACTCAGCTGGTGGATCTATCCATATGAAAAAGACAATTGAAGAAGCTCAAGAGCTCATTGATACAGTTGCCAGGAATCAGCATCTGTACCTAAGCAGTGACTCTTCCATGAAAGAAGAGGTTAAAACAGCAACTGCTGAACTCAGTCCTGTAAAACAAGCTGCTGAATTCAATCAGCAATTGGACTTTCTAACAAAGTAGTTAGCCGAATTCAAAGATAGACTACAAGAGACAAGGATGGCTAATATACATATGGACGAACAGTTTAAGCAAACAAAGCAGCAGCTGTCAAGGCAAATAACAGAAGAATGCCAAGCAGTTCAACTAAGAAGTGGGAAAACATTAAATACCCCACCTCAAGGCAGCAAAAGGCTAAGAAATGAGCAAACCACCTAAAATTCACCTGAGGACAGTAAGAGCCCAGGGAAAAGTAATTCTAGAACTAAAACGCCAGAAACAAGGCAGGACTGGCGTTCAACGCCAGAAATAGGCAAGGATCTGGCGTTGAACACCCAAAATGGGCAAGATCTGGCGCTGAACGCCCAAAATGGGCACAGTTCTGGCGTTCAGACGCCAGGAACAGACAAGGAGTTGGCATCTAACGTCACTCCAGTCTCTAACTCTGGCACTCAATTGCCAGTGAGGGATCAGACACACACAAATGCTAAAAGCAACCCCTCTAAAAAGGCTTCTTCAACCACTTCTGTAGGCAATAAACCTGCAGCAACTAAGGTTGAAGAATATAAAGCCAAGATACCTTATCCTCAAAAACTCCAAAAAGAGGAGCAGGATAAGCAATTTGCTCGCTTTGCAGATTATCTCAGGACTCTTGAAATAAAGAATCCATTTGCAGAAGCACTTGAGCAAATACCTTCTTATGCCAAGTTCATGAAAGAGATCTTGAGTCATAAAAAGGATTGGAGAGAAACAGAAAGAGTTCTCCTCACTGAAGAATGCAGTGCAGTCATTCTGAAAAGCTTTCCTGAGAAGCTTAAAGACCCTGGGAGTTTTCTGATACCATGCATATTAGAAGGTCAATGCACTAAGACAGCTTTATGCGATCTTGGGGCAAGCATCAACCTAATACCTGCATCCACTATCAGAAAGCTTGGCTTAACTGAAGAAGTTAAACCAACCCGGATATGTCTCCAACTTGCTGATGGCTCCACTAAATACCCATCAGGCGTGATTGAAGACATGATTGTCAGAGTTGGGCCATTCGCCTTTCCCATTGACTTTGTTGTGCTGGAAATGGAGGAGCACAAGAGTGCTACTCTCATTCTAGGAAGACCCTTCCTAGCAACTGGACGATCCCTCATTGACGTCCAACAGGGGGAAATAACCCTGAGAGTCAATGATGATGAGTTTAAGTTGAACGCTGTCAAAGCCATGCAGCATCCTGACACATCAAAAGACTGCATGAAAGTTGATCTTATTGACTCTTTGGTAGAAGAGATCAACATGGCTGAGAGTCTCGAATCAGGGTTGGAAAACATCTTTAAAGATGTTCAGCCTGATTTAGAGGATTCAGAGGACATAAAAGAGCCTCTGAAAATTCTTCTGGAAGAAGAAAAACCTCCTAAACCTGAGCTCAAGCCATTACCACCATCCTTGAAATATGCATTTCTGGGAGAAGGTGACACTTTTCCAGTGATCATAAGCTCTGCCTTAAATTCACAGGAAGAGGAAGCACTTATTCAAGTGCTAAGGACACACAAGACAACTCTTGGGTGGTCCATAGGTGACCTTAAGGGCATAAGCCCAGCTAGATGCATGCACAAAATCTTATTGGAGGATAATGCCAAACCAGTGGTTCAACCACAGAGACGGCTAAATCCAGCCATGAAGGAAGTGGTGCAGAAAGAGGTCACCAAATTACTGGAGGCTGGGATTATTTATCCTATTTCTGACAGCCCCTGGGTGAGCCCTGTCCAAGTTGTCCCCAAAAAGGGAGGCATGACAGTGGTTCATAATGAAAAGAATGAACTGGTTCCTACAAGAACAGTTACAGGGTAGCGCATGTGTATTGATTACAGAAGGCTCAATACAGCCACCAGAAAGGATCATTTTCCTTTACCATTCATAGACCAGATGCTAGAAAGATTGGCAGGTCATGATTATTACTGCTTTTTGGATGGCTACTCAGGCTATAACCAGATTGCAGTAGATCCCCAGGATCAAGAGAAAACAGCATTCACATGTCCATCTGGAGTGTTTGCTTATAGAAGGATGCCATTTGGGCTGTGTAATGCGCCTGCAACCTTCCAGAGATGCATGCTCTCTATTTTCTATGATATGGTGGAAAAATTTCTGGAAGTCTTCATGGATGACTTCTCAGTATATGGAGACTCATTCAGCTCCTGTCTTAATCACCTGAAACTTGTTCTGAAAAGATACCAAGAGACCAACCTAGTTTTAAACTGGGAAAAATGTCACTTCATGGTGACTGAAGGGATTGTTCTTGGGCATAAAATCTCAAACAAGGGAATAGAGGTGGATCAAGCAAAAATAGAGGTAATTGAAAAATTACCACCACCTGCCAATGTTAAGGCAATCAGAAGCTTTCTGGGGCATGCAGGATTCTATAGGAGGTTTATAAAGGATTTTTCAAAAATCGCAAAACCTCTAAGCAATCTGCTAGCTGCTGACACGCCATTTGTGTTTGACACAGAGTGCCTGCAGGCGTTTGAAACGCTGAAAGCTAAGCTGGTCACAGCACCAGTTATTTCTACACCAGACTGGACATTACCATTTGAGCTAATGTGTGATGCCAGTGATCACGCCATTGGTGCAGTGTTGGGACGGAGGCACGACAAGCTTCTGCACGTCATTTATTACGCTAGTCGCGTTCTAAATGATGCCCAGAAAAATTACACAACAACAGAAAAAGAATTACTTGCAGTGGTTTACGCCATTGACAAGTTCAGATCATACTTAGTAGGATAAAAAGTGATTGTGTATACTGATCATGCTGCTCTTAAATATCTACTCACAAAGCAGGATTCAAAACCCAGGCTCATTAGATGGGTGTTGCTTCTGCAAGAGTTTGATATAGAAATAAGAGACAGAAAAGGGACAGAGAACCAAGTGGCTGATCATCTGTCCCGGATAGAGCCAGTAGAAGGGACACCACTGCCCTCTCTTGAGATCTCTGAGACTTTTCCGGATGAGCATTTATTTGCCATTCAGGAAACACTATGGTTTGCCGATATTGCAAACTATAAAGCTGCAAGGTTCATACCCAAGGAGTACAACAGGATACAAAAGAAGAAATTAATTACTGATGCAAAGTACTACTTGTGGGATGAACCCTATCTCTTTAAGAGATGTGCAGACGGAATAATCCGTAGGTGTGTGCCTAGAGAAGAAGCACAGAGGATCCTATGGCATTGCCATGGATCTCAATATGGAGGCCATTTCGGAGGTGAGCGAACAGCCACCAATGTCCTCCAATGTGGCTTCTATTGGCCCACACTCTATAAAGATTCCCGAGAGTTTGTACGTAACTGTGACAGTTGCCAAAGAGCTGGTAATCTGCCTCCTGGTTACGCCATGCCTCAACAAAGAATCTTGGAAATTGAATTATTTGACGTATGGGGAATTGACTTCATGGGACCTTTCCCACCATCATACTCAAACACTTATATTTTGGTGGCAGTTGACTATGTATCAAAATGGGTTGAGGCCATTGCCACACCCACCAATGATACTAAAACAGTGCTGAAATTTCTCCAGAAACATATCTTTAGCAGGTTTGGTGTCCCTAGAGTACTCATCAGTGATGGGGGCACTCACTTCTGCAATAAACAACTTTACTCTGCCATGGTTCGGTATGGAATTCGCCATAAGGTGGCTACTCCATATCATCCACAAACTAATGGGCAAGCTGAAGTCTCTAACAGAGAATTAAAGAGAATCCTAGAACGGACAGTAAGTACCCGTAGAAAGGATTGGGCACGGAGCTTGGATGATGCTCTGTGGGCTTACAGAACAGCATTCAAGACCCCTATAGGGACCTCTCCATACCAACTTGTGTATGGTAAGGCATGTCACCTGCCCGTGGAACTGGAACATAAAGCCTACTGGGCAACCAGATTCCTAAACTTTGATGCCAAATTAGCAGGAGAAAAAAGATTGCTCCAGCTAAATGAGCTAGAGGAATTCAGATTTACTGCTTTCGAAAATGCCAAGCTTTATAAAGAGAAATAAAAAAAGTGGCATGATAGAAAGCTGTCATCTAGAATCTTTGAACCAGGACAGAAGGTTCTGCTGTTTAACTCTAGACTCAGGCTATTCCCCGGGAAATTGAAATCCCGGTGGAGGGGACCATACGTGATTACAAGTGTATCACCATATGGTTATGTGGAGCTTCAAGATATTGATTCTGATAAGAAGTTCATTGTCAATGGACAGAGAATCAAGCACTATCTTGAAGGCAACGTTGAGCAAGAGTGCTCAAGGCTGAAGCTAGATTAAAAGCTCAGCAAGGTCCAGCTAAAGACAATAAAGAAGCGCTTGCTGGGAGGCAACCCAGCCATGGGGCATCAATCCTCTAAGCATTTTGCCCTATTTTTATTTTTATTTGTTTATATAAAGTTCATTGATACTAAGGTAAAGAATCAATTTCATAAATTCACAGGGTTACAAAAGGAATCTACACACAAAACAGAGAAAAAGAGCTCACTGGCAAGAAAACGCCAGTGAGAGCCCATTTTAGGCGTTCAGCGCCCAAAAGGGGCATCCAGTGGGCACTGAACGCCAGTAAGGATAGCTATCTGGCGTTCAACGCCAGAAAAGGGCAACAACTAGGCGTTGAACGCCCAGGAGAGCAGCATTTGGGCATTGAACGCCCAAAACAGGCAGCGTTTGGGCGTTCAAACGCCAGGATAGTGGGGAGGAGCTTTCCTTCTACCTATCTCCTTTCTTTTCTTTTGCTTGAGGACAAGCAAACCTCTAAGTTTGGTGTGCTTATCCGTGATCACTAGGATTCATGGCCCCTAAAGGAAAACAACCCACTCCAAGAGGCAAGAAAGAGAGTATTCCAAAACCACTTTGGAATCAAGGGAAGTTCTTAACCAAGGAACATTCAGACCATTACTACAAAATAATGGGTCTAAGATCAGTGATCCCGAAAGTTAAGTTCGATCTGAAAGAAGATGAATATCCGGAGATCTAAGAGCAAAATCAAAACAGCATGCTCTGCAAACTGCTCAGGGAACAAGAGGAGCAAAGGCGTGACTTAAAGGAACTGAAGCGTCAGGAGTTATCTCTTGAAGGACCAAGCACCTCACAGACTAGAGGAACATCCACTTCCAAACCTCAAGGTTGTTGAGTTCTAATCTTAGCCTTAACTCTGTGATAATTGTTCTTATTTTAGTTTTACCTTAGGAGTCATATAGTAGTAATTAGTATCTATTTTGATTTTATCTCCAATTAAGTTATAGTCTATTTTTCTCATCATCAACAAACATGAATAAAATAGTAGATCTTTTGAATAAGAGGCAATAAAATTTCGAGTTTTTAATAAGAGAAATTCTAATTAGTTACATGTGGTGGCAATGCTTTCTGTCTTTTGAATGAATGCTTGAACAGTGCATATGTCTTTTGAATTTGTTGTTTAAGACTGTTAAATATGTTGGCTCCTGAAAGAATGATGAACATGAGACATGTTATTGATAATCTGAAAAATCATAAAAATGATTCTTGAAGCAAGAAAAAGCAGCAAAGAACAAAGCTTGCAGAAAAAAAAAGAGAGAGAAAGCAAGCAGAAAAAGCCAAAGCTCTTAAAACCAAAAGGCAATAGCAAAAAGCCAATAGCCCTTAAAACCAAAAGGCAAGGGTAATAAAAAGGATCCCAAGGCTTTGAGCATCAGTGGATAGGAGGGCCTAAGGGAATAAAATCCTGGCCTAAGCGGCTAAACCAAGCTGTCCCTAACCATGTGCTTGTGGCGTGAAGGTGTCAAGTGAAAACTTGAGACTGAGCGGTTAAAGTCAAGGTCCAAAGCAGAAAGAAGAGTGTGCTTAAGAACTCTGGACACCTCTAATTGGGGACTTTAGCAAAGCTGAGTCACAATCTAAAAGGTTCACCCAATTATGTGTCTGTGGCATTTATGTATCCGGTGGTAATACTGGAAAACAAAGTGCTTAGGGCCACAGCCAAGACTCATGAAATAGCTGTGTTCAAGAATCATCATACTGAAATAGGAGAATCAATAACACTATCTGAATTCTAAGTTCCTATAGATGCCAATCACTCTGAGCTTCAATGGATAAAGTGAGATGCCAAAACTGTTCGGAAGCAAAAAGCTACTAGTCCCGCTCATCTAATTAGAATCTGAGCTTCACTCAAAAACTCTGAGATATTATTGCTTCTCAACCTATTAGTCTTCTATTTTATTTGTCTAGTTGCTTGAAGACAAGCAACAGTTTATGTTTGGTGTTGTGATGAGCGGATATTTTATACGCTTTTTGGGGTTAATTTCATATAGTTTTTAGGATATTCTAGTTAGTTTTTAGCTTATTTCCATTAGTTTTTAGGAAAAATTCATATTTCTGGACTTTACTATGAGTTGTGTGTTTTTCTGTAATTTCAGGTATTTTTCTGGCTGAAATTGAGGGAGCTGAGCAAAAATCTGATTCAGGTTGAAAAAGGACTGCTGATGCTGTTGGATTCTGACCTCCCTGCACTCAAAGTGGATTTTCTGGAGCTACAAAACTCGAAATGGCGCGCTTCCAATTGCATTGGAAAGTAGACATCCAGGGCTTTCCAGCAATATATAATAGTCCATACTTTGCTCAAGGATAGATGACGTAAACTGGCGTTCAACGCCAGTTCTCTGCCCAATTCTGGCGTCCAGCGCCAGAAAAGGATTAAAAGCTGGAGTTCAACGCCAGAAATGGATCCAAACCTGGCGTTGAACGCCCAAAACAGCCTTATGCACGTGAATTGCTTAAGTCTCAGCCTCAGCACACACCAAGTGGGCCCCAGAAGTGGATCTTTGCACCATCTATCATAGTTTACTCATTTTCTGTAAACCTAGGCTACTAGTTTAGTATTTAAACAACTTTTAGAGACTTATTTTGTATCTTATGACATTTTAGATCAAAACTTTGTACTCTTTGACGGCATGAGTATCTAAACTCCATTGTTGGGGGTGAGGAGCTCTGCTATGTCTCAATGAATTAATGCAAGTACTTCTGTTTTCTATTCAAACATGCATGTTCCTATCTAAGATATTCATTCGCGCTTAACTATGGAGAAGGTGATGATCAGTGACATTCATCACCTTCCTCAATCCATGAACGTGTGTCTGACAACCACCTCCGTTCTACATCAGATTGAATGAATATCTCTTAGATTCCTTAATCAGAATCTCCGTGGTATAAGCTAGATTGATGGCGGCATTCATGAGAATCCGGAAAGTCTAAACCTTGTCTGTGGTATTCCGAGTAGGATTCAGGGATTGAATGACTGTGATGAGCTTCAAACTCGCGAGTGCTGGGCGTAGTGACAGACGCAAAAGGAGGGTGAATCCTATTCCAGCATGATCGGGAACCTCAGATGATTAGCCGTGCTGTGACAGAGCATTTGGACCATTTTCACAAGAGGAGGGGATGTAACCATTGACAACGGTGATGCCCCAACACACAGCTTGCCATAGGAGGACGTGCGTGCGTGAATCAGAGAACAGAGGAAAGCAGAGATTCAGAAGACAAAGCATCTCCAAAACTCCAACATATTCTCCATTACTGCATAACAAGTAACTTTTAACCCATGCTCTCTTGTTCATTTGCAATTCAACTGATAAATATAATTGACTTCCTGACTAAGAATTGCAAGATAACCATAGATTGCTTCAAACCAACAATCTCTGTGGGATTCGACCCTTACTCACGTAAGGTATTACTTGGATGACCCAGTGCACTTGCTAGTTAGTGGTACGAGTTGTGAAAAGTGTGATTCACAATTCGTGCACCAATGACCAAGAGGATAAACATGAGAAAGTTGTCAAGAATGAACTCCATAAGCTTGATGAAAAGGAACCTCAGCTTGAGGCAAAAAGTGAACTGAAACCCCTTCCATCTCATTTGAAGTATGCTTTCTTAGAGGACAACCAAAAGTTTTCGGTCATTATTGCTAGTGAGCTTTCAAGTGAAGAAGAAGAAAAGCTCCTAGATGTTCTAAGAAAGTACAAGAAAGCAATAGGATGGAGCCTAGCGGATATTGTGGGAATTGACCCCCCCAAGTGCATGCATCGGATATTTCTCCAAGATGGAGCTAGGTCGGTTAGGCAACAACAAAGGAGGCTCAACCCGACCATCCTCGATGTAGTAAAGAAAGAGGTCACCAGATTACTAGATGCGGGTATCATATACCCAATATCAGACAGTGAGTGGGTGAGCCCAGTTCAAGTTGTCCCCAAGAAGTCGGGCATCACAACGGTCAAGAAGGACGACGGTGAAATGGTTACTAAAAGGGTACAAAATGCGTGACGAGTATGTATTAACTACAGAAGACTGAACGCCGCTACACGGAAGGACAATTATCCATTGCCCTTCATCGATCAGATGCTAGACCGCTTGGCAGGTAAATCTCACTACTGCTTTCTTGATGGATTTACTGGCTACTTCCAGATACATATTGCTCCTGAAGATCAGGAGAAGACCACGTTTACTTGTCCGTTTGGCACCTTTGCCTATAAAAGGATGCCATTTGGACTATGTAACGCACCTGCTACCTTTCAGCGGTGCATGACGAGTGTCTTCTTCGATCTAATGGAGAATTGTCTGGAAGTGTTTATGGATGATTTCAGCGTTTACGGTACTTCATTTGATTGTTGTCTGGAGAACTTGGACAAGGTCTTAGCTAGATGTGTTGACACTAACCTTGTCTTAAATTTTGAAAAATTTCACTTCATGGTACGACAAGGAATAGTGTTAGGACATGTAGTATCTCATGAAGGCATTTCTGTAGACCCAGCCAAGGTCGATGTTATCACCACTTTACCTCACCCCTCATCTGTGAGGGAGGTCCGCTCGTTTTTGGGACATGCAGGATTTTATAGGTGCTTTATCAAGGATTTCAGCAAGATTGCTTTGCTATTGTCGCACCTACTCCAAAAAGATGTGGATTTTGAGTTTGATAGTGAATGTGTGAAAGCTTTTGAAGAGCTAAGGAGAGTTCTTACCACGGCACCAATTGTGCGAGGCCCCAACTGGATGTTGCCATTTGAGATAATGTGCGATGCGTCAAACCATGTTGTAGGTGCCGCGCTCACACAGCGCGATGGTAAACTCTCCTATGTCATTGCTTACTCTTCTAAGACACTAGATACAACACAATCCAACTATACCACTACTGAAAAAGAACTCTTAGCTATTGTTCATGCTTTAGATAAATTCAGATCTTATTTTCTAGGGTCAAAGATAGTGGTATACACGGATCATACAGCTTTAAAGTATTTGTTGACAAAGAATGAGTCAAAGCCTAGACTTATACGTTGGATCTTGCTTTTGCAAGAATTCGACATTGAGATTAGGGACCGGAGTAGATCTCAAAACCTGGTTGCGGATCATTTAAGCCGCATTGAGAATTTAAAATTTGATCCATTTCCGATCAATGACTCATTCCCATTAGATAGTTTGCATGCTGTGTCAGATAGCTTTCCTTGGTTTGCTCCAATGGCGAACTACTTGGTTGCGAAAATCTTCCCTCCCAACTTTTCGAAAAACCAAAGGGACAAGTTGAGGAGTGATTCCAAATACTATATTTGGGATGATCCTCACTTGTGGAAGAGAGGCGTAGACCAAGTAATTCGAAGATGTATCCCAGAATCTGAAATCCAACCAATTCTTGAAGCTTGCCATTCGTCCGAATGTAAAGGCCACTTTGGCCCATAAAGGACCGCTAAAAAAGTGTTGGATTGTGGATTCTGGTGGCTAACCTTATTTAAGGATGCTAACCAGTTATGTGTGTCTTGCCACCAGTGTCAGAGGTCAGGAAACACATCCCAAAGGGATGAAATGCCTCAGCAACCTATGTTGTTCTGTGAGATATTTGATGTATGGGGCATTGACTTTATGGGACTGTTTCCCAACTCTAGTGGGTATCTGTATATTCTGTTAGCGGTTGACTACGTGTTAAAGTGGGTAGAGGCCGTACCTACCCGCCTTGACGACGCCAATGCCGTTGTTTCTTTTATTAGGAATCACATTGTGTGCCGTTATGGGTCACCACGAGCAATCGTGAGCGACCAAGGATCCCACTTTTGTAACAGGAAGGTAGAAATATTGTTCAAGCGCTATGGAGTGTCACATAAGGTTGCTACTGCTTATCATCCGTAAACAAATGGACAAGTGAAAGTGTCCAACTGGGAAATTAAGAGGATTTTGGAGAAAGTGGTCAATCCACAAAGAAAGGATTGGAGCCTCCGGTTAGGAGATGCACTATGGGCGTATAGAACGGCCTACAAGACTCCGATAGGGATGAGCCCCTTCCGGATCGTCTATGGTAAGGCATGCCACCTTCCAGTAGAGATTGAGCATCGAGCCTATTGGGCGGTAAAGCAGTGCAACATGGATTTAGCCAAGGCGGGTGAAGCTAGGAAGTTACAATTAGAGGAGCTTGAGTGTTTGAGGAACGAGTCATATGAGAATGCCCGGATCTATAAAGAGAAGACTAAAGCATTTCATGACCATCACATCCAGAAGAAGGACTTTCAAGAAGGTGATGAAGTCCTCCTCTACAACTCAAGGCTTCGATTTATGCCTGGCAAGCTCCGCTCTAGATGGGAAGGACCTTTCAAGGTGAAGGAGATAAAGCCATATGGAGTGGTGGAGTTATTTGATCCCAAGAGTGAAGCAACTTTCAAAGTGAATGGACATAGAGTGAAGAAGTATCATGGTTACAAGCCCCCAAAAGAGTTAGAGGTGTACCTATTGGAGGATGCACTAAGGAGAGAGGAAGCTTAAGAAAAGGATCGTCCAACTTAAGGACGTTAAAGAAAAGTGCTTGGTGGGAGGCACCCCACCGTAGTAATATCTTCCTTGTTTATACCATCTTGTTTGTAACCTTAAATTCTTGTGAATCTTGTGTTTTCTTGATGATTAATTGATTGCATAGGAATGCTAGTTTTATTCTTCTTGTTGAATAGATAGGATGTTAATGTAGTTTTCCTCATTTTGGTATGGATGAATTGTTGAAGTAGGGAGAATGCTATGTTTTGGATTGTGCATGACATTGTGAAGTATTCTCTTTGACTACTAGCTTAAGCACCTACCAAAAATGTATTAGAATAGATCTTGTTATGTTGGAAAAAAAAGAGATAGAAAAATGAAAAATGGGCACCGACGCGCCAGCGCACTGTGCGCGTGCGCGCCGGTGGTGTAATTCCACCTCTTGGGCCAAATACCTAAGAGTTATGCCCATTTCATGCCCAACTCGCGCCAGGCACTAACGCGTCCGCGTACTTACCGCCTGTGCGCACCATTGCAATTTAACCATCGACGCGCAAGCGCATTGTGTGCACGCGCGCTGATGGCGATATCTGGACTCCCTGGTACAAAACCCAGAGAGTTGTGCCACACTTGGGCCAACCTTGTGCCAAAACTAATGCGTTTGCATATTGTGCGCATCCGTGCCAGTCCCGAAATCTCTCAAGCACGCGTCCGCGCAAGGTGTGTGTCCGCGCGCCTGCATCACTCACCAACTCTGGTACAAAAACCAGAGACTTATGCCAACTTTGTGCCACTTCTGTGCCAGGGGCACAACTCCCCTCGCACGCGTGCACCACTGACGCGCATGCGTCCTTTGCTAACACCCTCACCGACGCGCCAGCACACTGTGTGCGCGCGCGCCGGTTGCGCGAATCAGTTTTATAACTTCGCGCCTTGTTCTGTTTTCCCCTTCTCAACCCCTTTTCTTTCTTAATTCCTTTTTCTTCTTCGTCCATCATACCTCCTTCTCTCCTCCTTCTTCCACAATCCACCACCACCATCTCCGGCCACTCACCGGTGACAACCACCTTTTTCCGGTGGCACTACATCTCTCCTATTTCCTTCTCACCTTCACAAAGGAAATTCAACCTTGTTCTTTTACACTTCTCAAGGTTCCACTTCTTCCATTTCTTTTCTTTCATTTTCTTTGAATTATTTCTTCCAGTTAGATTCTTCTTGTTACTTTACTTAGTTTCTCTTTTACTTGCATGATGATGTTTCTTGCTTTTTGTTTGCTTACTTTTCCCTTTTCCTTATTTTTCCATGGATGTTGAATTTGAGCTTAATTTGCTTTAATAGATCTTTTGTCATTATTTTTTCTTATCTTTGCCAATGTGTGATGTTTATGTGATGATTGATGTTCCATTTCGGGCTTTAAATTGATTGAGTATCTTATAATTACTCTTTGCTTAATAATTGCACACCAAGTGTTCGAGGAAATGCATGAATGCCATTTTGGTTTCTTTTAACAATGTACTTTCAATTGGATGCTTCCCCTCATTCACTTGTTGTCTTCTAGACACATTGAGTCCATTTTGCTTGTTAATTAGATACTCATTGAACATGACTTGCTCTTTGTTATGGATGCTTGAGATTACTCCTCTCATGCCATTGCATGCTTTACTTCCTCTTGCATCCCATGCCAAGTGTTGTGACCCATGTCTTTATGATTACTATCCTTCACTTGCATGTTTTTATTAAAATGATTCTTTGGGTTTAATATTTTCCTGTTTCCCCTCCTTTCTCAGGATGGCCACCAAGAAAGGCAAGGAGAAAGCTCCAAGGAAACCGGCTGCAAAAAAGACACCCCAAAGATCTAATTCTAAGGCGCACTAGTCATTGGGAGCCAGATCCTTAACTAAGAAGGCGAAGACACCCGCTCCTATTGATGAGAAGGAAAAGAGCAAGCCGGCGAAAAGATTCTTCAAGGTTCCCTAACCGCTTATGTGAACTTATGTTCCCCTCCATAGCTGTACGAAACTATCATCCCGAGCACCTACTTACTCCGCCGGACAAGGTTGCCCCTTGTATTCTACTCCGCATTGAACAACGAGGATGGGAGTTTCTTTTGAGAAAACCAAGGGAAATCAACCTCTCTTGGGTAGAGGAATTCTATACTAACTACCATCTCTCCTCCCTTCAATCGGTATACATGTGCCGGAAGCAAGTCTCAGTTTCAGAAGAGGCTATTCAGCAAGTGCTTAATGTCCTACCAGTGCCAAGTGACATGGATGGCTACCAAGAAGTCTTACGTCAGCGAGAGAAATTTGGATTTGATTGGGACTCGATCCTTCGAGTCATTCCTGAGACAGAGGCATATTGGATCCAAGGTCGACTTCGGATGAGGCCCAAAAGCATTGACGCTCGCTTCCTCACTGTGGAAGCTAGAGCTTGGACTCAGATCCTATCTCATTATATGCTACCTAGCACCCACAAGTCGTCCTTCATGGCAGACCTCGCCTTGCTTGTTTGGTGTGTTCTCACGGAGAGGCCGGTGAACATTCCATTTCTTGTCAAGCAAGCGATGAGTCAAGTTCACGACCGGGGTAATTTGCCATTTCCAGCATTGGTATATGATTTAGTTGCTGCTGCGGGTGTTCCTTGGGAGGCAAAGGACAGGAAGATTATAGTTCCGGCTAAGGGCGATGTGGTCCCAAGTGGAAAATACTTACATCTTCCCATGAATTACCCAATCCTTGACATAGCCCTTTCATCTACTATTCGTTCCACTTCATCATCATCACCACCATGGCAAAGATCTACACATCAAAAGATAGAAGATCTACACCGGAAGCTTGATAGATTTGAGCGGCGTAATCAACGCCGATATACTTACATAAAGAAGCTTCTGCGTTGTGTTACCCCTAGCATGGAGGAACCTAAAATATTCACATCCACCTCAAACCCGAGTGATAGGAGCTCTGAAGGAGAGGATAGTGACGGTTCCGGTCCCGACCGCCCTTTGCGCATTGTTCGTAGCACGGAGGACCGTGCTAATTTTTAAGTGTCGGGAGGTCGTTCGACCGATCTCCATGGGTAACAATCTCTTCCCTTCAATACTGATTTTCAGTTGCTTGGGGACAAGCAACAATTTAAGTTTGGTGTTGTGATGACCGGATAATTTATACGCTTTTTGACATTGTTTTTAGTATGTTTTTAGTAGGATCTAGTTACTTTTAGGGATGTTTTTAATAGATTTTGTGTTAAATTCACATTTCTGGACTTTACTATGAGTTTGTGTGTTTTTCTGTGATTTCAGGTATTTTCTGGCTGAAATTGAGGGACTTGAGCAGAAATCAGATTCAGAGGTTGAAAAAGGACTGCTGATGCTGTTGGATTCTGACCTCCCTGCACTCAAAGTGAATTTTCTGGAGCTACAGAACTCGAAATGGTGCGCTTCCAATTGCGTTGGAAAGTAGACATCCAGGGCTTTCCAGTAATATATAATAGGCCATACTTTGGCCAAGAATTGACGACGTAAACTGGCGTTCAACGCCAGCCTTCTGCCCAAATCTGGCGTCCAGCGCCAGAAAAGGATCCAAAACCAGAGTTGAACGCCCAAACTGGCACAAATACTGGCGTTCAACTCCACAAATGGTCTCTGCACGTGCAACACTTAGGCTCAGCCCAAACACACACCAAGTGGGCCCCGGAAGTGGATTTATTCATCAATTACGTACTCATGTAAACCCTAGTGACTAGTTTATTATAAATAGGACCTCTTACTATTGTATTAGACGTCTTTTAGACCATCTTTGGATTACTTTATGATCCTTTGATCACGTTTTAGGGGGCTGGCCATCTCGGCCATGCCTGGACCTTCACTTATGTATTTTCAACGGTAGAGTTTCTACACTCCATAGATTAAGGTGTGGAGCTCTGCTGTTCCTCAAAGATTAATGCAAAGTACTACTGTTTTCTATTCAATTCTTCTTATTTCTCTTCTAAGATATCCATTCGCACCCAAGAACGTGATCAAGGTGATGATTATGTGTGACGCTCATCATCCTTCTCCCTTATGAACGCGTGCTTGACAAACACTTCTGTTCTACATGAAATAAGCTAGAATGAATATCTCTTAGATCTCTTAACCAGAATCTTCGTGGCGTAAGCTAGAATGATGGCGGCATTCAAGAGAATCCGGAAGGTCTAAACATTGTCTGTGGTATTCCAAGTAGGATTCAATGATTGAATGACTGTGACGAGCTCCGAACTCGCGATTGCAGGGCGTTAGTGACAGACGCAAAAGGATAGTAAATCCTATTCCAGCATGATCGAGAACCGACAGATGAATAGCCGTGCCATGACAGGGTGCGTGAGCATATTATTCACTGAGAGGATAAGATGAAGCCAGTGACAAGGGTGATGCCTCCAGACGATTAGCCGTGCCGTGACAGGGCATTGGATCATTTTCCCGAGAGATGACCGAAAGTAGCCATTGACAGTGGTGATGTATCACATAAAGCCAGCCATGGAAAGGAGTGAGACTGATTGGATGAAGATAGCAGGAAAGCAGAGGTTCAGAGGAACGAAAAGCATCTCCATTCGCTTATCTGAAATTCCTACCAATAATTTACATAAGTATCTCTATCCCTATTTTATTATATAATATTCGAAAACACCATTATCACTTTATATCTGCCTGACTGAGATTTACAAGGTGACCATAGCTTGCTTCATACCAACAATCTCCGTGGGATTCGACCCTTACTCACGTAAGGTATTACTTGGACGACCCAGTGCACTTGCTGGTTAGTTGTATCGAAGTTGTGACAAATTATGAATGTGTAATCACGATTACGCGTACCAAGTTGCTCACGTGCCAGGAATAGTTTGAGCCTGGACATCACAATTTCGTGCAACTGAAAATCAAATAGGATAAAAAGAAGAGAATATACTATAAATTCCAAACTATCAATGAAACAGAGCTTCAATCATATGAGCGGGACTTATAGCTTTTTGCATCTTGAATAGTTTTGGCATCTCACTTTATCCATTGAGGTTCAGAATGATTGGCATCTATAGGAACTTCAGATTTCGAATAGTGTTATTGACTCTCCTAGTTCAGTATGATGATTCTTGAACACAGCTTCTTTATGAGTCTTGGCCGTGGCCCTAAGCACTTTGTTTTCCAGTATTACCACCGGATACATAAATGCCACAGACACATAATTGGGTGAACCTTTTCAGATTGTGACTCAGCTTTGCTAAAGTCCCCAATTAGAAGTGTCCATGGTTCTTAAGCACACTCTTTTTTTGCTTTGGACCTTGACTTTAACCGCTCAGTCTCAAGTTTTCACTTGACACCTACACGCCACAAGCACATGGTTAGGGACAGCTTGGTTTAGCCGCTTAGACCAGGATTTTATTCCTTTAGGCCCTCCTATCCACTGATGCTCAAAGCCTTGGGATCCTTTTTATTTGCCCTTGCCTTTTGGTTTTAAGGGTTATTGGCTTTTTCTGCTTGCTTTTTCTTTTTCTTTCTATTTTTTTTCTATTTTTTTTTTTGCCTATTTTTTTTTTCTGCAAGCTTTGTTCTTTGCTGCTTTTTCTTGCTTCAAAAATCATTTTTATGATTTTTCAGATTATCAAATAACATGTCTCCTAGTCATCATTCTTTCAAGAGCCAACATATTTAACATTCTTAAACAACAACTTCAAAAGACATATGCACTGTTCAAGCATTCATTCAGAAAACAAGAAGCATTGTCACCACATCAATATAATTAAACTAAGTTCAAGGATAAATTCGAAACTCATGTACTTCTTGTTCTTTTGAATTAAAACATTTTTCATTTAAGAGAGGTGATGGATTCATAGGACATTTATAACTTCAAGACAAAGTTACTAACTACTAATGATCATGTAATGAAGACACAAACATAGATAAGCACATAACATAGAAAACGAAAAACAGAGAAAGCAAGAACAAGGAATGAATCCACCTTAGTGATGGTGGCGTTTCCTTCTTGAGGAACCAATGATGTCCTTGAGCTCTTCTATGTCTCTTCCTTGTCTTTGTTGCTCCTCCCTCATTGCTTTTTGATCTTCTCTTATTTCATGAAGCATGATGGAGTGCTCTTGATGTTCCACCCTTAGTTGTCCCATATTGGAACTCAATTCTCCTAGGGAGTTGTTGATTTGCTCCCAATAATTTTGTGGAGGAAAGTGCATTTGAGGCATCTCCGGAATCTCATGGTGATGAGCTTCATACGCCTCTTGAGCTCCATGAGTGGGCTCTCTTGCTTGCTCCATCTTTTTCTTAGTGATGGGCTTTTCCTCTTTAATGAGGATATCTCCCTCTATGTCAATCCCAGCCGAATTGCATAGGTGGCAAATGAGGTGAGGAAAGGCTAACCTTGCCATGGTGGAGGACTTGTCAGCCACCTTGTAGAGGTCTTGAGGTATAATCTCATGAACTTCCACCTCTTCTCCAATCATGATGCTATGGATCATGATGGCCTGGTCTATAGTAACTTCAGACCGGTTGCTAGTGGGAAGGATTGAGCATTGAATAAACTCCAACCATCCTCTAGCTATAGGCTTGAGGTCCAATCTTCTTAGTTGAACCGGCTTGCCTTTGGAGTCAATCTTCCATTGAGCTCCTTCTACACATATGTCCATAAGGACTTGGTCCAACCTTTGATCAAAGTTAACTCTCCTTGTGTAGGGGCGTGCGTTCTCTTCCATGTATGGCAAGTTGAACGCCAACCTCACATTCTCCGGACTAAAATCTAAGTATTTCCCCCGAACCATTGTAACATAGTTCTTTGGATCCGGGTTCTTACTTTGATCATGGTTCTTGGTGATCCATGCATTGGCATAGAACTCTTGAACCATTAGGATGCCGACTTGTTGGATGGGTTTTGTTAGAACTTCCCAACCTCTCCTTTGAATTTCATGTCGGATCTCCGGATACTCATTTCTTTTGAGTTGGAAGGGGACCTCAGGGATCACCTTCTTCTTGGCCACAACATCATAGAAGTGGTCTTGATGGGCTTTGGAGATGAACCTTTCCATCTCCCATGACTCGGATGTGGAAGCTTTTATCTTCCCTTTCCCTCTTCTAGAGGATTCTCCGGTCTTTGGTGCCATCAATGGTAATGGAAAAACAAAAAAAGCTATGCTTTTACCACACCAAACTTAGAATATTGCTCGCCCTCGAGCAATAAACAAAAGAATAGAAGAAGAAGAAGAAGAAATATGGAGAGGGAGAGGGAGAGGTGGTTTCGGCCAAGGAGAGTGTAGAGGGGTGTGTTATGTGAATTTGGTGAAGAATGGAGGTCTTTATATAGGGTAGGGAGGTGGGGTATTGGTTCGGCCATATGGGTGGGTTTGGGTGGGAAATTGGTTTTGAATTTTGAAGGTAGGTGGAGTTTATGAGGTAGGTTTATGGGAAAGAGTGGATGGATGTGAGTGGTGAAGGTTTAGTGGGGAAGAGAGATTGAGGTGATTGGTGAGGGGTTTTAGGAAAGAGTGTTTATGGGGTTGTGTGAAAGAGAGTGGTGAGAAGAAGTGAGTGGAGGTAGGTGGGGATCCTGTGGGGTCCACAGATCCCGAGTGGATCCTGTGGGGTCCACAGATCCCGAGTGGATCCTGTGGGGTCCACAGATCCCGAGTGGATCCTGTGGGGTCCACAGATCCCGAGTGGATCTTGTGGGGTCCACAGATCCCGAGTGGATCCTATGGGGTCCACAGATCCCGAGTGGATCCTGTGGGGTCCACAGATCCTGAGTGGATCCTGTGGGGTCCACAGATCCTGAGGTGTTCAAGGAATTACATCCCTGCACCCATTAGGCATGTAAAAATGCCTTTGTACCCAACTCTGGGCGTTCAGCGCCAGGTTGGTGGCCATTTTGGGCGTTCAACGCCCAATTGTGTGCCATTTCTGGCGTTGAACGCCAGAACCATGCCTGTTCTGGCGTTCAGCGCCCAGAAGCTGCCCATTTTGGGCGTTCAGCGCCAGAACCATGCTCTGTTCTGGCGCTGAACGCCAGACAGATGCTCCTCCAGGGTGTGATTTTTCTTCTGCTGTTTTTTTATTCCGTTTTCAATTTTTCTATTTATTTTGTGACTCCACATGATCATGAACCTAAGAAAACATGAAAAAAAAATGAAAATAAAAGTTAGATAAACATTGGGTTGCCTCCCAACAAGCGCTTCTTTAATGTCAATAGCTTGACAGTGGGCTCTCATGGAGCCTCACAGATGTGCAGAGCTTTGTTGAGACTCTCCAACACCAAACTTAGAGTTTGGATATGGGAGTTCAACACCAAACTTAGAGTTTGGTTGTGGCCTCCCAACACCAAACTTAGAGTTTGACTGTGGGGGCTCTGGTTGACTCTGCTTTGAGAGAAGCTTTTCAAGCTTCCTCTCCATGGTTGCAGAGGGAGATCCTTGAGTTTTGAATACAAGGGAGTTTTCATTCCATTGAAGGACTATTTCACCTCTGTCAACATCAATCACAGCTCTTGCTGTGGCCAGGAAAGGTCTTCCTAGGATGATGGATTCATCCTCTTCCTTTCCAGTATCCAGGACTATGAAATCAGTAGGTATGTAAAGGCCCTCAACCTTTACTAATACATCTTCTACTTGTCCATAAGCCTGTCTTCTTGAGCTGTCTGCCATCTCTAGTGAGATTTTAGCAGCTTGCACCCCATAGATTCCCAGTTTCTCTATTACACAGAGGGGCATGAGGTTTATTCTTGAACCAAGGTCACACAGAGCTTTAAAGATCATGGTGCCTATGGTACAGGATATTATGAACTTTCCAGGATCCTGTCTCTTCTGAGGCAATGTCAGTTGATCCAGATCACTTAGTTCATTGATGAACAAGGGAGGTTCAACTTTCCAAGCATCAATGCCAAACAATTTGGCATTCAGCTTCATGATTGCACCAAGAAACTTGGCAGTTTGCTCTTCAGTGACATCCTCATTCTCTTCAGAAGAGGAATACTCATCAGAGCTCATGAAGGGCATAAAGAGGTTCAATGGAATCTCTATGGTCTCTAGATGAGCCTCAGAGTCCTTTGGTTCCTCAGAGGGAAGCTCCTTATTGATCACTGGACGTCCCAGGAGGTCTTCCTCCTTGGGATTCACGTCCTCTCCTCTCCTCACAGGTTCGGCCATGGCGCTTATGTCAATGGCCTTGCACTCTCCTTTTGGATTCTCTTCTGTATTGCTTGGGAGAGTACTAGGAGGGATTTCAGTGATCCTTTTACTCAGCTGGCCCACTTGTGCTTCCAAATTTCTAATGGAAGACCTTGTTTCATTCATGAAACTTACAGTGGCCTTAGATAGATCAGAGACTAGATTTGCTAAATTAAAAGCATTTTGTTTAGAGTTCTCTGTCTGTTGCTGAGTTGATGATGGAAAAGGCTTGCTATTGCAAAACCTGTTTCTTCCACCATTATTAAAGCCTTGTTGAGGCTTTTGATCCTTCCATGAGAAATTTGGATGATTTCTCCATGATGAGTTATACGTGTTTCCATAAGGTTCACCTAAGTAGTTCACCTCTGCTATTGCAGGATTCTCAGGATCATAAGCTTCTTCTTCAGGAGAAGCCTCTTGAGTACTGTTGGATGCAGCTTGCATTCCATTCAGACTCTGAGAAATCATATTGACTTGCTGAGTCAATATTTTATTCTAAGCCGATATGGCATTCAGAGTATCAACTTCAAGAACTCCCTTCTTCATAGGCGTCCCATTACTCACAGGATTCCCTTCAGAAGTGTACATGAACTGGTTATTAGCAACCATGTCAATGAGTTCTTGAGCTTCTGCAGGCATTTTCTTTAGGTGAATGGATCCACCTGCAGAAGTGTCCAGTGACATCTTTGATAGCTCAGATAAACCATCATAGAATATATCCAGGATGGTCCATTCTGAAAGCATGTCAGAAGGACACTTTTTGATTAACTGTTTGTATCTTTCCCAAGCTTCATAGAGGGATTCACCTTCTTTCTGTCTGAAGGTTTGAACATCAGCTCTAAGCTTGCTCAGCTTTTGAGGAGGAAAGTACTTGGCTAAGAAAGCCGTGACCAGCTTATCCCAAGAGTTCAGGCTGTCTTTGGGTTGAGAATCCAACCATAATCTAGCTCTGTCTCTTACAGCAAAAGGGAAAAGCATGAGCCTGTAGACTTCAGGATCTACTCCATTAGTCTTAACAGTATCACATATCTGCAAGAATTTAGTTAAGAACTGAAAGGGATCTTCAGATGGAAGTCCATGAAACTTGCAGTTCTGCTGCATCAGAGAAACTAATTGAGATTTCAGCTCAAAGTTGTTTGCTCCAATGGCAGGAATGGAGATGCTTCTTCCATGTAAATTGGAATTAGGTGCAGTGAAGTCACCAAGCATCTTCCTTATATTATTATTATTTTCGGCTGCCATCTCCTTTTCCTGTTCGAAAATTTCTGAAAGGTTATCTCTGGATTGTTGTATTTTAGCTTCTCTTAATTTTTTTCTTCAGAGTCCTTTCAGGTTCTGGATCTGCTTTAACAAGAATGTTCTTGTCCTTGCTCCTGCTCATATGACAAAGAAGACGGCACAGAAAAAATAGTAATAATAATATGGATCCTTTATACCACAGTATAGGGATCCTTGTGTTAGTAGAAGAAAAGAAGGGAAGAAAATCTGAACTCAGAGAGAGAGGGGGTTCGGATTTTTGGAGAGTTGAAGGAAAGATGTTAGTATATCAATAAACAAATAGAAGAAGATGAGAGGGGGAAGTGAATTTTCGAAAACAATTTTTGAAAAAGAGTTAGTGATTTTTGAAAATAGTTTTTGAAAAAGGTTAGTATTTTTTTTTCGAAATTTTTTTTTTAAATAAAAAATAAAAATAATTAGTTAGTAAAAAAGAAATTTTTGAAAAAGAGGGAAGATATTTTCAAAAATTAGAGAGAGAGAGTTAGTTAGGTAGTTTTGAAAAAGTTAAGAAACAAACAAAAAGTTAGTTAGTTAGTTGAAACAAATTTGAAAAGATAAGAAGTTGGGAAGTTAGAGAAGATATTTTGAAATCAAATTTTGAAAAAGATAAGATAAGAAGATATTTTTTTGAAAAGATATGATAGAAATTAGTTTTTGAAAAAGATTTGATTTTTAAAATCACAATTAATGACTTGATTCATAAGAAATCACAAGATATGATTCTAGAACTTAAAGTTTGAATCTTTCTTAACAAGCAAGTAACAAACTTCAAATTTTTGAATCAAAACTTTAATTGATTATGTTATTTTCGAAAATTTGGTATAAAAATAAGAAAAAGATTTTTGAAAAATATTTTTGGAATTTTCGAAAATAACTAAGAATTTTGAAAAAGATTTGATTTTTGAAAAAGATTTTGAAAAAGATAAGATTTTCAAATTGAAAATTTGATTTGACTCATAAGAAACAATTTGATTTTTCAAAATTTTTGAAAAAGTCAACTCAATTTTCGAATTTGATGAGAGAAAAAGGGAAAGATATTTTTTTTTTTTTGATTTTTGAATTTTTATGATGAGAGACAAAAACACTAAAAAGATGCAATGCATGAAATTTTTAGATCAAAACATGTGATGCATGCAAGAATGCTATGAATGTCAAGATGAACACCAAGAACACTATGAATGTTAAGATGAACATCATAGACACAATTGTGAAAAATTTTTAATGCAAAGAAAACATGCAAGACACCAAACTTAGAATTCTTTAATGCTTACGCACTAAGAATTCAAGAATGCATATGATAAACATGAAAAGACACAAAACAAAAAATCATCAAGATCAAACAAGAAGACTTACCAAGAACAACTTGAAGATCATGAAAAACACTATGAATGCATGAAATTTTCGAAAAATGCAAGATGCATATGCAATTGACACCAAACTTATAACATGACTCAAGACTCAAACAAGAAACACAAAATATTTTTTATTTTTATAATTTTCTAATTTTTTTTTGGATTTTTATTTTATATTTTTCGAAAAACTATTTTGGAAAAGAAAAATAAGGATTCCAAAATTTTCAATATGAATTCCAGGAATCTTATGCTCTAAAGCTCCAATCAAAGGGTCAGGCATGGCTTAATAGCCAGCCAAGCTTTAGTATGTAACTCAGACATGACACGCCTGACATTTCTTATATTCAACAGCCAATTGGCTAAGAAAGATAAAGAAGCTCTTCTCTTGGGTATAAGGATTGAGACATGGCTTTACAGCCAGCCAGGCTTCAACATGCTTCATGAAACACTAGAATTCATTCTTAAAAATTCTGAAGCCATAGAATAATTTATTTTTGAAAACATTTTTAATTAAATTTTTTTTTTTGAAAACAAAGGAGAAAATTTTGAAAGATTTTTGAAAAATTTTTGAAAACAAAACAAAAAGAAAATTACCTAATCTGAGCAACAAGATGAACCGTCAGTTGTCCAAACTCGAACAATCCCCGGCAACGGCGCCAAAAACTTGGTGCACGAAATTGTGATGTCCAGGCTCAAACTATTCCTGGCACGTGAGCAACTTGGTACGCGTAATCGTGATTACACATTCATAATTTGTCACAACTTCGATACAACTAACCAGCAAGTGCACTGGGTCGTCCAAGTAATACCTTACGTGAGTAAGGGTCGAATCCCACGGAGATTGTTGGTATGAAGCAAGCTATGGTCACCTTGTAAATCTCAGTCAGGCAGATATAAAGTGATAATGGTGTTTTCGAATATTATATAATAAAATAGGGATAGAGATACTTATGTAAATTATTGGTAGGAATTTCAGATAAGCGAATGGAGATGCTTTTCGTTCCTCTGAACCTCTGCTTTCCTGCTATCTTCATCCAATCAGTCTCACTCCTTTCCATGGCTGGCTTTATGTGATACATCACCACTGTCAATGGCTACTTTCGGTCATCTTTCGGGAAAATGATCCAATGCCCTGTCACGGCACGGCTAATCGTCTGGAGGCATCACCCTTGTCACTGGCTTCATCTTATCCTCTCAGTGAATAATATGCTCACGCACCCTGTCACGGCACGGCTATTCATCTATCGGTTCTCGATCATGCTGGAATAGGATTTACTATCCTTTTGCGTCTGTCACTAACGCCCTGCAATCGCGAGTTCGGAGCTCGTCACAGTCATTCAATCATTGAATCCTACTTGGAATACCACAGACAAGGTTTAGACCTTCCGGATTCTCTTGAATGCCGCCATCATTCTAGCTTACGCCACGAAGATTCTGGTTAAGAGATCTAAGAGATATTCATTCTAGCTTATTTCATGTAGAACAGAAGTGTTTGTCAAGCACGCGTTCATAAGGGAGAAGGATGATGAGCGTCACACATAATCATCACCTTCATCACATTCTTGGGTGCGAATAGATATCTTAGAAGAGAAATAAGAAGAATTGAATAGAAAATAGTAGTACTTTGCATTAATCTTTGAGGAACAGCAGAGCTCCACACCTTAATCTATGGAGTGTAGAAACTCTACCGTTGAAAATACATAAGTGAAGGTCCAGGCATGACCGAGATGGCCAGCCCCCTAAAACGTGATCAAAGGATCATAAAGTAATCCAAAGATGGTCTAAAAGACGTCTAATACAATAGTAAGAGGTCCTATTTATAATAAACTAGTCACTAGGGTTTACATGAGTAAGTAATTGATGAATAAATCCACTTCCGGGGCCCACTTGGTGTGTGTTTGGGCTGAGCCTAAGTGTTGCACGTGCAGAGGCCATTTGTGGAGTTGAACGCCAGTATTTGTGCCAGTTTGGGCGTTCAACTCTGGTTTTGGATCCTTTTCTGGCGCTGGACGCCAGATTTGGGCAGAAGGCTGGCTTTGAACGCCAGTTTACGTCGTCAATTCTTGGCCAACGTATGGACTATTATATATTGCTGGAAAGCCCTGGATGTCTACTTTCCAACGCAATTGGAAGCGCGCCATTTCGAGTTCTGTAGCTCCAGAAAATCCACTTTTAGTGCAGGGAGGTCAGAATCCAACAGCATCAGCAGTCCTTTTTCAACCTCTGAATCTGATTTCTGCTCAAGTCCCTCAATTTCAGCCAGAAAATACCTGAAATCACAGAAAAACACACAAACTCATAGTAAAGTCCAGAAATGTGAATTTAACACAAAATCTATTAAAAACATCCCTAAAAGTAACTAGATCCTACTAAAAACATACTAAAAACAATGTCAAAAAGCGTATAAATTATCCGCTCATCAAATACCCATGGATTTATCTTTTGCTTAGTAGTTAGTATATTGCATGTGTAGTTAGTTTTGCTTGTAAATACCCTTTGCATGATAGTTAGTTTCTATAGAGTTGCTTGGTCAAAACAATAACTTCTTTTCTAAGAAACTGTATTTTGGGGTACCCTACCAAATTTTGATACCAAATTTTGAAAATTTTTGCAGTAAACTTGCTTTAATAATGTATTTTGGAACATAGTGATTGAGCTAAGAAAACAAGCATGAAAGTTTTGAGCCTATTGCATGGTTACATCTTCTAACCATTATTTTCCATTCTTGTGTGCATATCTCTCTCTCTATGATTGTGATCCTTGCTTTGTCTGATTCTATATGTCTATTACTTTGTGTATAAATGCATTTTCATGATCGAGGCCATCATTTCAATAGTCACTTTTCTCAAATGGCCTTAACCCTTTTATCTACCATTGCTAACCAATTTTGAGCCCATGATAAACCCTTTTTTGTTCTTAAATAGAGCACATCAACAACCCTAAGCGAAAATCCGGGAATGTCCCTAAATTTGGATCCTTGATTAGCTTAGGTAAGTTAGGATGTGTATCATTTAATTAGGGTATACTTGAAAAATTCGGGTAGATATATAGGTGTGTAATTGTAGTGTAATTGAAAATTCTAGGATTTGGGAACATACTCATGTATTGAATGATTAAACTGTATGCATTGAAACTTTTGTTCACAAGGCCCCTAAGAAAAAGGGATATATATATATATATATATAAGCAACAAAGGGGACAAAGAAACTCCAAGACAAAGTAACGAAGAAAACAATGCATATGAGTCTGAATTGAAAAGAATGCGTGAGTATGCAAAAGGTGAAACTCAAGGGTAACTAGGTAATGTATTATAGTTGTATAGGTTGTTCTATGTGTCTAGTGGGATCCTAGGTTAATCAAGGACTCAAATTTTAATCTCACTTGGCCATATACATCCTTACCTTCACCCTAACCCCGTTACAACCCATGAATAAGATCTCATGATACTTGTAAGCATGCATTAAGTAATTGTTGATTGTTAGATGAAAGATAAATCTTGGAAAGCATGATTAGGAGAAGATTGAGTGACGAACCCTATACACTTGAGCGAATAGAGCGGATACACTTCCGGTGAGGGTTCGATGCTCAATTCTTTGTTTCCGGCTTTCACAAGCGTTCATTTAGCAAGTTATATGCACTCCTTAGTGATGTTCAATATGGTAGGATTCATGAATTACATACTATTTTCACCCTATATGCTCACATGTATTCTTGGAGGATAGATTTACTCTTGACCAAGTAGATAGATGATTTTACATTAGTTGCATGCATCCACTTAGGTAGTTTGCATTTCATAAACCCTTTCTCACCATGATATTTGGTCTTTTTATTTTAAGCATGAGGACATGCTTGGTTTAAGTGTGGGGAGATTTGATAAACCCCAATTTTGTGGTTTATATTGTGTAGAATTTGGGAGGTTTTGTCAATATTTCTCACACTTATTCACAAGAAATGCATGGTTTTGTGTTCACTTCCTAATATTGCTCCATGATGAAAAACATGCTTATTTTGCCTTAAAATTGCCATATTTTAATCCTTTTCTATTTCCATTCGATGCCGTGATGTATTTGTTGAGTGATTTTAGGAATTATAGGGTAAGAATGGCCTAGAAGAGAGGAAGAAAGCATGTACAAAAGAGAGGAACATGAAGAATTGAAATTTTGGAAAAAGCAGCATTGGCGAGCCCGCGCACTCCACGCGCACGCGTGGATGAGGTTGGCTGGAAGCGGCACGCAAGGATGGACGCATTTGCACGAATCAGAAGATTCCTATCAACGCGCACGCGCCCTTGGCGCGCATGCGTGGGAAGCTGCACGTGACCTCATTAAAAAAAATCGTGCCTGGCGATTTCTGAGGCTCATCAAGCCCAATTTCAAGCTGTTTCTACATGGAAAAGACCCAAGGATGCTAGGGGAAAGGGGGGATCAATCATTTTACACTAAGACACAATTTTAGCTAGTTTTTTTGCTTCTTTGTTCTTCTAGAGAGAGAAACCCTTGTTCCTCTCTAGATCTAATTTTAATTTGATCTTTCCGTGTTGAATTGTGAATTGGATCTTGTTAATTACTAGTTTTAATTGTTCAATTTGAATTCCTTAGTATAATTTTACTTCGATCTTGTGATAGTTTTATGAATTATTGTCAATTGTCATTTTATACCCATTTCATGAATGTTGTGAATCTTGACTTGTTGATGTTACATTGATGATTTCTATGTTTAATTGTGTTGTTTGGATGATTGTATGTTGATAATTGTTAGTGGGTACTTGTTGATTTCAATTTAATTGTTATTTTGAACATGTCTTTTGTTAATGCTTACCATGTGTTTGATGAAATGTTTACTTTGATTATGGAGTAGTTCTCTTTACTCTTGGCCTAGGCTAAGGGAATTGGGTAAACTTGAGTCATTGGGTCATAATAGATTTGACTTAGTGGTCAATTTGATAGCCATTGATGCTTACCTTCTATTAAGTTAATTAATAGTGAGGTTAGAACTTATGGGATGATGTTGACCAAACGATTTGACGTACTTCAAGTATAGAAGTAGACTTAATGAGTTTGGTTCCTCATAATTGTCAAGATATGGTTATTAGACAAGGATGGTGACCCCAATTCTCATGCTTAGCCAAGAGTTGCTTTTATTATTCATATTTGAAAACCAAAATTCTCAATTACTTGTCTTAGTTATAGTTACTTGTTTGGTTTAGAATAGAATTATGTGGGATGTTACTTGTTCATTGGAATTGCTCATGTCTTGCTTAGTTAATTGAATTAGTTTCTTGCAATTTAAGATTACTTGCTTGTTAAGATTCCCATTTATTTTCTTGCTCGTAACTCACAACCCCAGATTTCTAACCAATGTTGAAGCACATGTTTGCCCATTCTTTGTGAGACGACCCGAGGTTTGAATACTTCGGTTATTTCTATTGGGGTTGAACTTGTGACAACCAAATTCCTCTTCTAAATTTGATACCCGATGATTGTTGTTGGTAGAGCTATACTTGCAACGCAATTTTATTGAGGAAAATCTTTACCAATACACCCTTGGAGTCGCATCAAGGAGCACAAGCATAAGCCACCATGACAAGAGCTTCCCAAAAGGTCCAACTTAAGGACTTAAACTAAAAGTGCTAGGAGGGAGCACCCCACCATGGTAATCTCTTCCCACCCTTACATTCTTGATTAATAAGTGAATTGAGTCACCATTTTAGGTAGATTTCTTTCCATATACTAGGTTCAATAAATTGGTTGTAGGTTGCTTGTGGGGCAAGTAACCTTTGTTATATTTGAAAATTCCCAAAAAAAAAACCAAATAGAATTTTGTTAGTTTGTATTTCTGGAGTTAATTTTGAGCTGTAGGTAGTGCTAAAAGGGGTTTAAGCTGTTTTTTTTTTGCCTCTTTTGAAAAAAAAAAGTGTCAAGGATGCATACGCACGCTGTGCGCGTGTATGTCCATACGTATATGCAGGCCCATACTCTTTCCAGAGAGTTGGGCCAATCTCGCCCAAAAGCTGGGCCAATTGCATAACTGCGTGTAGGCGTGCGCGCACTGCGCGCTTACGCGTCCATGTCCTTATTTTGTATATGCGCGCGCCCGCGCCCATGCCGCGTGCACGCCGATTCACCAAAACCGTTTCCAGGCCAAGGACCCGAGACTTGTGCCAGCTCTGGGCTGGCTTTGAGCCTTTAGCCCAACTCACCTCGCGCAGACGCGCACGGTACGCGTCTGCACCCACGCCCATTCCTCCCATCCGCGCGCAGGCATACGGTACGCTTCCGCACCTTCACTCTTTTTCCCAATCACGCTACAGCCCAGCTCCCATTCGCGCGGACACGCACTGCACTTGCCCCCACCCATACCCATATCTCTCATCTGCACGAAGGCGCACTTTCCTCTTCCACGCATCTCACCTGTTTTGCCACCCACACAAACGCGCACTTTGCGCTTCCGCGTCATTCACTCCTTTCACCCATCCGCGCAGAGGCGCACGGTGCGCAAGCGCACGGATTCAAAAATTTTCAACCCCAAAGGACGCGAGAACACCCTCACTCACAGACCCCCCTTTTCCACCCCAGCGTTCCCTCCTCATTTTCTCCCTCCAAAGCCACCCTCAACCTTCACTCCTCCCTACAACCACCGCCGAGCGCCGCCACGACTCCCGCGTCGCCGCCGCCACCCCCCGCTTCTCCTTTTCTTTCCTCCCCTATTTCGTCCTCTCTCGCCCGTTCCTTCTTCCTCGCCTCTCAGACTCCCTTCTCTCACCATCTCATCCCCCTTCCTTGCTTCACTCCCGCGCCCACCATTCACCGCCGTGATGACCGTTGTCGCCGGCGAGCCCCCAGCCATCGATCCACTTTGCCCCCCTCTGTCGTTTCCTCTACCCTCGCCACTAACCTCTCACTCCTCTCTGTCATTACATGCTGAGTGATGCGTGGTGTGCTCTGTTTTGTATTTTGTTTCACTGCTGCCTTACTTGATTAATGCTGCCCGAGTCATGTGCATTCTTTGATTGCTTAAATATTGATATGTGTACTCATATGACTGATTTCTGCTGCTATTTGCTGTCCTGGAACGTCCAAATTACTTTCGAAATACTGCCCAATTTTCTAGAAATTGCTTTGCTTTTATACATGACACCTACAATTGAACTTGTGCCTTTGGAACTGAATATTCACTTAGTTACATCAAGTTCAATTCTTAGGTGCCCTTGGGTCGGTTTTCCCGTGTTTCATATGTTTCCCATGACTTGCTTCGCACCATTCCATGCTTGCACTTTTCAACATAATCAAATGTCTTTAACTTGTGCTTCACGCATCATTTGATTTAACTTGCAATTTTGTTGAATATGGTTCATGGTTTTGCAACAATTGGTCATTTCGACTTGTGTAACTCCTTCTAACTCTAACTACTTTCAACCTAGTCTAGTCACACAAAATGCACTTTCGTTTTGTCAACACCAATTGTTGCATTACCACTGAGTGCGGCTTTGATTGACGACTTGCTTTCAACTAATTGTGCTTCTTTTGCAATTTCATATTTTATCATCAATGGCTGCTTCCTCCTCATGTTTGTGAGCATGCTTGTTCTCTTTGCTTTTTGAATTTCTCTTGAATTGAGACAATGCACATCATACCACTAACCTTTGGACTTCTAACTTGTTTTACCTTACTAACTTTTCTTTTGGTTTAAGCTAACACATTGACCATTCTTTTGGGTATGATGCTCATTGTACTTCATAAACAAGCATGATGTATTTAATATTGGAATTCTTGGTTTGTGACTTTTTCTCTTTCTTTGGCTTGTGATTACTTGCATTCCAAGTTTTTATTCTTTGAACTCACTTCATGACTATGCCATTACTTGCTTGCTATCTCTCTACTTGGCTAAGTGATTATTTATCATATTTGATTTCAGAATGGCTGACAGAGGGAAGGAAAAGGCCACTGCCTCAAAGAAGAGGAAGAAATCTCAGGCTTCTGCCATGTCCCCTGGTGCACGAAATCACAATCACACTTTTGCAATTCCATACAACTAACCAGCAAGTGCATTAGGTCGTCCAAGTAATACCTTACGTGAGTAAGGGTCAATCCCACGGAGATTGTCGGCTTGAAGCAAGCTATGGTTATCTTGTAATTCTTAGTCAGGATATCAATAGTTTTGAGATTTAATTGTAAAAAATAAAAGAATATGAAATAAATACTTGTTATGCAGTAATGGAGAACATGATGAGGTTTTGGAGATGCTTTGTCTTCTGAATTTCTGCTTTCCTACTGTCTTCTTCTTCATGCACACAAAGCTCCTTCCATGGCAAGCTGTATGTTGGTGGATCACCGTTGTCAATGGCTACCATCCATCCTCTCAGTGAAAATATTCCAAATGCGCTATCACCGCACGGCTAATCATCTGTCGGTTCTCACTCATGTTGGAATAGGATCCATTGATCCTTTTGCGTCTGTCACTACGCCCAACACTCGTGAGTTTGAAGCTCGTCACAGTCATCCCTTCCCAGATCATACTCTGAATACCACAGACAAGGTTTAGACTTTCTGGATCTCAGGAATGGCCGCCAATAATTTTAGCCTATACCACGAAGGTTCCAATCTTAGATTAGAAACCCAAGAGATACACATTCAAGCTTGATTGTATGTAGAACGGAGGTGGTTGTCAGGAACGCGTTCATAGGTGAGAATGATGATGAGTGTCACGGATCATCACATTCATCAGGTTGAAGTGCGAATGAATATCTTAGAATAGAAGCAAGCATGATAGAATGGAAAATAGTAGTAATTGCATTAATTCATGAAGAATAGCAGAGCTCCTCAACCCCAACAATGGGGTTTAGAGACTCATACCGTAGAAGATACAATATGAAACGTGTAGAGTGTCATGAGGTACAAAATGAATCACTAAAAGTGGTTTTTATAATCAACTAGTGACCTAGGGTTACAGAAAATGAGTAAGCTAGGGTGTTTAGTGTAAAAATCCATTTCCGGGGCCCACTTGGTGTGTGGTTGGGCTGAGCATTGAAGCTTTCATGTGTAGAGACTTTTCTTGGAGTTAAACGCCAGCTTTTGTGCCAGTTTGGGCATTTAACTCCAGCTTTTATGCCAGTTCTGGCGTTTTGACGCCAGAATTTCTATGCTGACTTGGAATGCCAGTTTGGGCCATCAAATCTCGGGCAAAGTATGGACTATTATATATTTCTGGAAAGCCCAGGATGTCTACTTTCCAACGCATTTGAGAGCGCGGCAATTGAGTTTCTGTAGCTCCAAAAAGTCCACTTTGAGTGCAGGGAGGTCAGAATCCAACAGTATCTATAGTCTTTTTTCAGCCTCTGAATCAGATTTTTGCTCAGGTCTCTCAATTTCAGCCAGAAAATACTTGAAATCACAAAAAAATACACAAACTCATAGTAAAGTCCAGAAAAGTGAATTTTAAATAAAAACTAATAAAAATATGATAAAAACTAACTAAAATCTACGGAAAACATACTAAAAATAATGCCAAAAAGCGTATAAATCATCCGCTCATCACAACACCAAACTTAAATTATTGCTTGTCCCCAAGCAACTGAAAATCAAATAGGATAAAAAGAAGATAATATACAATGAATTCCAAAAACTTCTATGAAGATCATTCTTAATTAGATGAGCGGGGCTATTAGTTTTTTGCTTCTGAACAGTTTTGGCATCTCACTTTATCCTTTGAAGTTTAGAATGATTGGCATCTATAGGAACTCAGAATTTAGATAGTGTTATTGATTCTTCTAGTTCAATATGTTGATTCTTGAACACAGTTACTTTATGAGTCTTGGCCGTGACCCTAAGCACTTTGTTTTCTAATATTACCACCGGATACATAAATGCCACAGACACATAACTGGGTGAACCTTTTCAGATT
Source organism: Arachis hypogaea (assembly GCF_003086295.3). Classification (NCBI taxonomy): domain Eukaryota; kingdom Viridiplantae; phylum Streptophyta; class Magnoliopsida; order Fabales; family Fabaceae; genus Arachis; species Arachis hypogaea. Next base: position 38,960,851 of record NC_092055.1, read on the forward strand.
GTGACTCAGCTTTGCTAGAGTCCCCAATTAGAGGTGTCCAGAGCTCTTAAGCACACTCTTTTTTTCCTTTGGAACACGACTTTAACCGCTTAGTCTCAAGTTTTCACTTGACACCTTCACGCCACAAGCACATGGTTAGGGACAGCTTGGTTTAGCCGCTTAGGCCAGGATTTTATTCATATGGGCCCTCCTATCCACTGATGCTCAAAGCCTTCGATCCTTTTTTTTTACCCTTGCCTTTTGGATTAAAAGGCTATTGGCTTTTTCTGCTTGCCTTTTTTTCTTTTTTTTTCTCTTTTTTTTTATTCACTGCTTTTTCTTGCTTCAAGAATCATTTTTATGATTTTTCAGATCATCAATAACATTTCTCCTTTTCCATCATTCTTTCAAGAGCCAACAATTTTAACATTCATGGACAACAAATTTAAAAATATGCACTGTTCAAGCATTCATTCAGAAAAACAAAAAGTATTGCCACCACATCAAAATAATTAAGCTGTTTTAAAATTTGAAATTCATGTACTTCTTTTTCTTTTGAAATTAAAAACACTTTTTATTTAAGAAAGGTGATGGATTCATAAGACATTCATAACTTTAAGACATAAACTTTAAATTTTATTAATAATGGAATGACAATAAGACTCAAAAATAAATATAAGAGCTAACCAATAATAATTAAAAATAGAAAAATAAATGACTCTTAAAATAGATTCCTAATAATAGAGGTTATAACAGAGTTAGGACTCAACAACCTTGATTTTGAGCAGTGGATGCTCCTTCAATCTGTGGGGTGTTTGGTCCTTCAAGGGAGAGCTTCTGACGCTTCAGCTCCTGTAGCTCACGCCCCTGCTTCTCCTGTTCCTTCAGCAGCTTGCAGAGCATGCAGTTTTGATTCTGCTGTTCTTCCTTAAGTTGTTCTATAGCTTCTTGCAGCTTGGTAACAGATGCTTCTAGGCGGGTCCTGTAGTCAATTTCAGGGATTTCTGGGAGGAACTCCTGTGCCCTCCTTTTGATGGAGTTGTCTTGCACTTGTCCTTCCATTGACTTCTTGGTGATTGGGTGTTCGGTTGGGATGAATTCATCTATTCCCATCCTCACCCCAGCATCTTTACATAGCAGAGAAATTAAGCTTGGGTAGGCCAGTTTGGCTTCAGTGGAGTTCTTGTTTGCAATTGTGTAAATCTCACAAGAAATCAGATGATGAATCTCCACTTCTTTTCCCAGCATGATACAATGAATCATCACTGCTCTTTTGACACTGACCTCAGAGCGGTTGCTAGTGGGCAATATAGAACGCCCAATGAAGTCCAACCAGCCTCTTGCGACTGGTTTGAGATCTCCCCTCTTGAGTTGGTTTGGGACACCTTTTGAATTGGTTATCCACTTAGTTCCAGGGAGGCATATGTCCTGTAGAATTTGATCCAACCCCTTATCTACTCTCACCATTCTCCTATTAAAAGATTCTGGATCATCTTGTAGTTGAGGTAGTTTTAAGACCTCTCTTATTTTGTCCAGATGGAAGTAAATAAGCCTCCCTCTGACCATAGTTCGGTAGTGTGAAAGGCGGTTCCAATTATTCTCTGCTTATCTGTTAGCCACAGATTTAAGTAGAATTCCTGAACCATGTTTCTTCCAACCTTTGTTTCAGGATTAGCTAGAATTTCCCATCCTCTGTTTCGAATTTGCTCTTGGATCTCTGGATATTCATCTTCTTTCAGATTGAATTTAACTTCCGGGATCACTGACCTCAGACCCATTATTTTGTGGTAATGGTCTGCATGTTCTTTGGTTAAGAACCTCTCTTGATTCCAAAGACTCTTTGGAGTATTCTCTTTCTTGCCTCTTGATTTGGTTTGTTTTCCCTTAGGTGCCATGATCTTGATGAGTCTTAGCTCAGTGATCATGGAAAAACACACCAAACTTAGAGGTTTGCTTGCCCTCAAGCAAAAGAAAGGAAAGAGGAGAGAAAGGAGAAGAGGCAAATTCGAATGGTGGAGAGGAGGGGATGGCCGAATGTATATTTATAGGAGGAGGGGAGGGATTTCGAAAAATTTGAAAGAGATATGACATAGAGATGTGATTGATGGAAGAAAATAAAATCATGATATGAAAAAGATGAGATTTGTAATTGAAAAAGATATAAAGAAGTTAAATCTGAAAATTTTGTTATGCATCTAAGAATTAAGAGATGATATGATTTGGAAAGAAATTAAGAAGATAATTGAGTTTTTGAAGAAGATTTGGGAAGGATTTGAAAGAAAATTGAAAAGACATTGAGAAAATGTTTGAATTTTTGAAAATTGAGGGTGAATGATGAAAGTTTGAAACATGTTTATGCAGAAAAGTATGAATCAAAACATGAAAATTTGAAAAAATTTGAAGTTGGAAGCAAAATCTCCTCCCCCTGCCTTTCTGGCGTTAAACGCCCAGAATGGTATTCATTATGGCGTTTAACACCCAATTGTTGGCCATTATGGGTGTTTAACGCCCAGCCAGGTACCCTGGCTGGTGTTAAACGCTAGAAACTCCTTTATCACTGGGCGTTTTGCTGAACACCCAGGATGCTGCAATTCTGGCGTTAAACGCCCAGAATGGTACCCATTCTGGCGTTTAACGCCCAAAATGGTACCTTTACCGGCGTTAAACGCCCAGAATGGTACCCATTCTGGCGTTTAACGCCCAAAATGCCCTTTACTGACATTTTCTTGCCAGCAAGCTCCTTTTCTCTGCTTTTTGCACTGAATCCTTCTGTAACTCTGTGAATTCCTTCAATTTTGATGATTAACCTTTGAAGAAAAATGTACATCAACTTCTACAAGTACTAATTAAGACAAATAACTTGTTAATGGCTGGGTTGCCTCCCAGCAAGCGCTTCTTTATTGTCTTTAGCTGGACCTTTACTGAGCTTCATTCAAGCCTCAGTTTTGAGCATTCTTGCTCAAAATTGCTTTCAAGATAATGTTTGATTCTTTGTCCATTAACAATGAACTTTTTGTCAGAATCAATATCTTGAAGCTCAACATAACCATATGGTGACACTCCTGTGATCACATATGGTCCCCTCCCTCGGGATTTTAATTTCTCGGGGAATAATCTGAGCCTAGAGTTGAACAGCAGAACTTTTTGTCCTGGCTCAAAGACTCTGGATGACAATTTCTTGTCATGCCACTTTTTTGCTTTTTCCTTATAAATTTTTGCATTTTCAAAAGCATTGAGTCTGAACTCCTCTAGCTCATTTAGCTGGAGCAATCTTTTCTCACCAGCTAACTTAGCATCCATGTTTAGGAATCTGGTTGCCCAGTAGGCTTTATGTACCAGTTCCACGTGCAGATGACAGGCCTTGCCATACACAAGCTGGTATGGAGAGGTTCCTATAGGAGTCTTGAATGCTATTCTGTATGCCCACAGAGCATCATCCAAGCTCTTTGCCCAATCCTTTCTACAGGCAATTACAGTCCGTTCCAGGATTATCTTTAATTCTCTGTTAGAGACTTCAGCCTGCCCATTTGTCTATGGATGATACGGAGTTGCTACTTTGTGGCTAATTCCATATCGAACCATAGCAGAGTAAAGCTGTTTATTGCAGAAATGGGTGCCCCCATCACTGATTAGTACTCTGGGAACACCAAATCTGCTGAAAATATGTTTCTGGAGGAACTTCAGCACAGTCTTGGTATCATTAGTGGGTGTGGCAATTGCTTCCACCCATTTAGATATGTAGTCTGCTGCCACCAGAATATAAGTGTTTGAGTATGATGGTGGGAAAGGACCCATGAAGTCAATACCCCATACATCAAACAACTCAGTCTCTAAGATCCCTTGTTAAGGCATGGCATAACCATGAGGCAAGTTACCAGCTCTTTGGCAACTGTCACAGTTACACACAAACTCTCGGGCATCTCTATAGAGAGTAGGCCAATAGAAGCCACATTGGAGGACTTTAGTGGCTGTTCGCTCACTTCCGAAATGTCCTCCATACTGTGATCTATGGAAATGCCACAGGATCTTCTGTGTCTCCTCTCTAGGGACGCATCTGCAGATCATTCTGTCTGCGCATCTCTTAAAGAGATATGGTTCACCCATAAGTAGTACTTTGCATCAGAAATTAGTTTTTTCTTTTGCAACCTGCTGTACTCCTGGGGTATGAACCTCACAGCTTTATAATTTGCAATGTCTGCAAACCATGGTGCTTCCTGAATGGCAAAAAGTTGCTCATCTGGAAAGGTCTCAGAGATCTCAGTAGGAGGGAGGGACGCCCCTGCTATTGGTTCTATCCGGGACAGGTGATCAGCTACCTGGTTCTCTGTCCCTTTTCTGTCTCTTATTTCTATATCAAAAAACTCTTGCAGAAGCAACACCCATCTTATGAGCCTGGGTTTTGAATCTTGCTTTGTAAGTAGATATTTAAGAGCAGCATGGTCACTATACACAATCACTTTTGAACCTACTAAATAGGATCTAAACTTGTCAATGGCATAAACCACTGCAAGTAACTCCTTTTCTGTGGTTGTGTAATTCTTTTGTGCGTCATTTAGAACACGACTGGCATAGTAAATGACGTGCAGAAGCTTGTTATGCCTTTGTCCCAACACTGCACCAATGGCATGGTTATTGGCATCACACATTAATTCGAATGGTAATGTCCAGTCAGGTGCAGAGATGACTGATGCTGTGACCAGCTTGGCTTTCAGGGTCTCAAACGCCTGCAGACACTCTGTGTCAAACACAAATAGCGTGTCAGCAGCTAGCAGGTTACTTAGAGGTTTTGCAATTTTTGAAAAATCCTTTATGAACCTCCTATAGAATCCTGCATGCCCCAGAAAGCTTCTGATTGCCTTAACATTGGCAGGTGGTGGAAATTTCTCAATTACCTCTACCTTGGCTTGATCCACCTCTATTCCCTAGCTTGAAATTTTGTGCCCAAGGACAATTCCTTCAGTCACCATAAAGTGACATTTTTCCCAGTTTAAGACCAGGTTAGTCTCTTGACACCTTTTCAAGACAAGTGCTAGATGATCAAGACAGGAGCTGAATGAGTCTCCAAATACTGAGAAGTCATCCATGAAGACTTCCAGGAACTTCTCTACCATATCAGAGAAGATAGAGAGCATGCACCTCTGAAAGGTTACAGGTGCATTGCACAGACCAAAAGGCATTCTTCTGTAAGCAAATACTCCAGATGGACATGTGAATGCTGTTTTCTCTTGGTCTTGAGGATCCACTGTAATTTGGTTGTAGCCTGAATAACCATCCAAAAAGCAGTAATATTCATGGCCTGCTAGTCTCTCTAGCATATGGTCTATGAATGGTAAAGGAAAAAAATGATCCTTTCTGGTGGCTGTATTGAGCCTTCTGTAGTCAATACACATATGCCACCCTGTAATTGTTCTTGTGGGAACCAGTTCATTCTTTTCATTATGAACCACTGTCATGCCTCCCTTCTTGGGGAGAACTTGGACAGGGCTCACCCAGGGGCTATCAGAAATAGGATAAATAATCCCAGCCTCAAGTAACTTAGTGACCTCTTTCTGCACCACTTCTTTCATGGCTGGATTTAGCCGCCTCTGTGGTTGAACCACTGGCTTGGCATCATCCTCCAATAGGATTTTGTGCATGCTTCTTGCTGGGCTAATGCCCTTAAGGTCACTTATAGACCACCCAAGAGCTGTCTTGTGTGTCCTTAGCACTTGAATTAGTGCTTTCTCTTCCTGTGGATTTAAAGCAGAGCTTATGATCACTGGAAAAGTGTCACCCTCTCCCAAAAATGCATATTTCAGGGATGGTGGTAGTGGTTTGAGCTCTGGTTTAGGAGGTTTCTTCTCTTCCTGAGGGATTTTTAGAGGTTCTTTTATTTCCTCTGGTTCCTCCAAATCAGGCTGAACATCTTTAAAGATGTCCTCTAGCTCTGATTCAGGACTCTCAGTCATATTGATCTCTTCCACCAAAGAGTCAATAATATCAGTGCTCATGCAGTCATTTGCTGTGTCTGGATGCTGCATAGCTTTGACAGCATTTAACTTTAACTCATCCTCATTGACTCTCAGGGTCACTTTCCCTTTTTGTACATCAATAAGAGTTCGTCCAGTTGCTAGGAAAGGTCTTCCTAGAATGAGAGTTGCACTCTTGTGCTCTTCCATTTCCAGCACTACAAAGTCAGTGGGAAAGGCGAATGGCCCAACCTTGACAATCATGTCCTCAATGATGCCTGATGGATATTTAATGGAGCCATCAGCAAGTTGAAGACATATCCGGGTTAGTTTGACTTCTTCATTCAACCCAAGCTTTCTGATAGTGGATGCAGGTATTAGGTTGATACTTGCTCCAAGGTCACATAGAGCTGTCTTGGTGCAAGCACCCTCTAATGTGCATGGTATCATAAAGCTTCATGGATCTTGAAGCTTTTCTGGTAAGCTTTTTAGAATGACTGCACTGCATTCTTCAGTGAGAAACACTCTTTCAGTTTTTCTCCAATCCTTCTTATAACTTAAGATCTCTTTCATGAACTTAGCATAAGAGGGTATTTGCTCAAGTGCCTATACAAACAGGATCTTTATTTCAAGAGTCCTGAGATAGTCTGCAAAGCGGGCAAATTGTTTATCCTGTTCCGCTTGGCAGAGCTTTATATTCTTCAACCTTAGTTGCTGCAGGTTTATTCCCTACATAAGTGGTTGGAGAAGCCTTCTTAGAGGGGTTACTATCAGCACTTGCAGGTGTCTGATTCCTCATAAGCGTTTGAACGCCAGGATTGGGTGCTGGATGGGCGTTTAACGTCAGCTTCCCACCCTTTTATGGCATTTGAACGCCAGAACTGGGCAAGGAATGGGCGTTTAACGCCAACTTTTCCCCCTTTTCTGGCATTTGAACGCCAGAGTTATTCCTCTCTGGGCTCTTGATGTCCTCAGAGGGATCTTGGGTAGTGGTTTGGTCATCCTCTGTCATTTGTTCCTTTCTTGACTTTTTACTATTTTGAGCTGAGTTATTCAATGTCTTCCCGCTCCTTAGTTGGACAGCTTGGCATTCTTCTATTATCTGTTTAGATAGCTGCTGTCTTATCTGATTCAATTGTGCTTCTATATTCTTGTTAGCATTTTTAGTGTCTTGGAGAATCTCTTTGAATTCTGCTAATTATTTTGTCATAATGAGTAATTGCTGATTAAGTTCAACAATCTGTTCTTGAGGATTGGGATCAGTAGTTACTACCATAGCCTCTTCTTTTATGGAGGACTCACTGTTTGAGTACAGATGTTGATTTCTAGCAACTGTATCTATGAGCTCTTGAGATTCTTCAATTGTTTTTCTCATGTGTATAGATCCACCAGCTGAGTGGTCTAGGGACATCTGAGCTTTTTCTGTAAGCCCATAGTAGAAGATGTCTAACTGTACCCATTCTGAAAACATTTCAGAGGGGCATTTTCTTAGCATCCATCTGTACCTCTCCCAAGCATTATAAAGTTATTCATGATCCTCTTGTTTAAAGCCTTGGATGTCCAGCCTTAGCTGTGTCATCCTTTTTGGAGGGTAAAATTGATTCAAGAATTTGTCTGATAACTGTCTCCATGTTTTTATGCTTGCTGTGGGTTGGTTATTTAACCACCTCTTAGCTTGATCTTTTACAGCAAATGGAAATAGTAATAATCTGTAGACATCCTGATCCACTTCTTTATCACGTACTGTGTCAGCAATTTGTAAGAACTGTGCTAGAAACTCAGTAGGTTCTTCCTGTGGAAGACCGGAATACTGGCAATTTTGCTGCACCATGATAATGAGCTGAGGATTTAGCTCAAAGCTGCTTGCTTTGATGGGAGGTATACAGATGCTACTCCCATATGCAGTTGTAATGGGGTTAGCATATGACCCCATAGTCCTTCTGGACTGTTCACTTCCACTTATGTCCATGATGGAGAAAAGGGAATTGATATGAATTATATTTTTTTTATTTAAAAGTAACCAAAAATAATAAGTAAAATAAATGGAAAATAAAATAAAATTTTGAAAACAAAAATAAAATAAAATAAAATAAAAGCAAATTGAAAACTAAATTAATTAATTAATTAAAAAGATTTTGAAATTAGCAATTAAAAAGATATGATTGAAAATTATTTTGAAAAAGATATGATTTAGAAGATATGATTGCAAATTAAAGAAAAAGATATGATTGAAAAGATATGATTGAAGAAATTAAAAAGATTTGATTTTTGAAAAAGATTTGAAAAGATCAATTTTTGAAATTAGAATATTGACTTGACTAAAAAAAAGATATGATTTTGAAAATCTTTGACTAAATTAATGCAAAATTTCGAAATTTATGAGTAAAATAAGGAAAGGATATTTTTTTATTTTTGAATTTTAAGGCGGAAAGAGAAAAACAACAAAATGACACTAAACTTAGAAATTTTAGATCAAAACACAGAGAACAAACAAGAAAACTTTGAATGTCAAGATGAACACCAAGAACACTTTGAAGATCAAGATGAACACCAAGAACAAATTTTTGAAAAATTTTTAAGTAAATAAAAGCACAAAAACACACCAAACTTAAAATTTTTAGAGAATCAAACAAAAATTTTCGAAAAATTAAAGGAAAACACAAAGAAGACACCAAACTTAGAATTTTTAAAAATCAAGAAAGAACTAAGGACATGCAATTTCAAAAAATTAAAAGAAAATAAAAGCATGCAATTGACACCAAACTTAAAATACAAAACTAAACTCAAATAAAAGACTCTAAACCAACAAAAATAATTTATTCCTAATCTAAGCAACAAGATAAACCGTCAGTTGTCTAAACTTGAACAATCCCCGGCAACAGCGCCAAAAACTTGGTGCACGAAATCACAATCACACTTTTGCAACTCCGCATAACTAACCAGCAAGTGCACTGGGTCGTCCAAGTAATACCTTACGTGAGTAAGGGTCGATCCCACGGAGATTGTCAGCTTGCAGCAAGCTATGGTTATCTTGTAACTCTTAGTCAAGATATCAATAATTCTCAGATTTAATTGTAAAAAGTAAAAGAACATGAAATAAATACTTGTTATGCAGTAATGAAGAACAGGTTGAGGCTTTGGAGATGCTTTGTCTTCTGAATCTCTGCTTTCCAACTATCTTCTTCTTCATGCACGCAAGGCTCCTTCCATGGCAAGCTTTAAGTTGGGCATCATCGTTGTCAATGGCTACTTCCCGTACTCTCAGTGAAAATATTCCAAATGCACTGTCACCGCACGGCTAATCATCTGTCGGTTCTCGATCATGTCAGAATAGGATCCATTGATCCTTTTGCGTCTGTCACTACGCCCAACACTCGCGAGTTTGAAGCTCGTCACAGTCATCCCTTCCCAGATCCTACTCAGAATACCACAAATAAGGTTTAGACGTTCCGGATCTCAAGAATGGCCGCCAATAATTCTAGCTTATACCACGAAGGTTCCAATCTTAGATTAGAAACCCAAGAGATACACATTCAAGCTTGATTGCATGTAGAATGGAGGTGGTTGTCAGGAACGCGTTCATAGGTGAGAATGATGATGATTGTCACGGATCATCACATTCATCAGGTTGAAGTGCGAATGAATATCTTAGAATAGAAGCAAGCGTGATAGGATGGAAAACAGTTGTAATTGCATTAATTCATGAAGAACAGCAGAGCTCCTCACCCCCAACAATGGGGTTTAGAGACTCATGCCATAGAAGATACAATATAAAATGTGTAGAATGTCATGAGGTACAAGTTGAATCACTAAAAGTAGTTTTTATAGTAAACTGATGACCTAGGGTTACAGAAAATGAGTAAGCTAGGGTGTTTAGTGTAAAAATCCACTTCCGGGGCCCACTCGGTGTGTGCTTGGGCTGAGCATTGAAGCTTTCATGTATAGAGACTTTTTTTTGGAGTTAAACGCCAGCTTTTGTGCCAGTTTGGGCGTTTAACTCCAGTTTTTATGCCAGTTCTGGCATTAAACGCCAGAATTCTTGAGCTGACTTGGAACGCCTGTTTGGGCCATCAAATCTCGGACAAAGTATAGACTATTATATATTGCTGGAAAGCTCAGGATGTCTACTTTCCAACGCAATTGAGAGCGCGCCAATTGGGTTTTTGTAGCTCCAGAAAATCCACTTTGAGTGCAGGGAGGTCAGAATCCAACAGCATCTGTAGTCCTTTTTCAGCCTCTGAATCAGATTTTTGCTCAGGTCCCTCAATTTCAGCCAGAAAATACCTGAAATCACAAAAAAACACACAAACTCATAGTAAAGTCTAGAAAAGTAAATTTTAAATAAAAACTAATAAAAATATAATAAAAACTAATTAAAATATACTAAAAACATACTAAAAAGAATGCCAAAAAGCGTATAAATTATCCGCTCATCAAGCATCATCCTCCAATAGGATCTTGTGCATGCATCTTGCTAGGCTAATGCCCTAAAGATCACTTATGGAGCACCCAAGAGCTGTCTTGTGTGTTCTTAGCACTTGTATTAGTGCTTTCTCTTCCTGTGGATTTAAAGCAGAGCTTATGATCACTGAAAAAGTGTCACCTTCTCCCAGAAATCCATATTTCAGGGATGGTGGTAGTGGTTTGAGCTCAGATTTAGGAGGCTTATCCTCTTCCTGAGGAATTTTCAGAGGTTCTTTTATTTCCTCTGATTTCTCCAGATAAGGCTGAACATCTTTAAAGATGTCCTCTAGCTCTGATTTGAGACTTTCAGTCATATTGATCTCTTCCACCAAAGAGTCAATAATATCAGTGCTCATGCAGTCATTTGATGTGTCTGGATGTTGCATAGCTTTGACAACATTTAACTTGAACTCATCCTCATTGACTCTCAGGGTCACTTCCCCTTTTTGTACATCAATAAGAGTTCGTCCAGTTGCTAGGAAAGGTCTTCCTAGAATGAAAGTTGCACTCTTGTGCTCCTCCATTTCCAGCACTACAAAGTCAGTGTGAAAAGAAAATGGCCCAACCTTGACAATTATGTCCTCAATTATGCCTGATGGATATTTAATGGAGCCATCAGCAAGTTGAAGACATATCCGGGTTGGTCTGACTTCTTCAGTCAAGCCAAGCTTTCTAATAGTGGATGCAGGTATTAGGTTGATACTTGCTCCAAGGTCACATAGAGCTGTCTTGGTACAAGCACCCTCTAATGTGCATGGTATCATAAAGCTTCTTGGATCTTGAAGCTTCTCTGGTAAGCTTTTCAGAATGACTGCACTGCATTCTTCAGTGAGAAACACCTTTTCAGTTTCTCTCCAATCCTTCTTATGACTTAAGATCTCTTTCATGAACTTAGCATAAGAGGGTATTTGCTCAAGTGCCTATGCAAACGGGATCTTTATCTCAAGAGTCCTTAGATAGTCTGCAAAGCGGGCAAATTGTTTATCCTACTCCGCTTGGCGGAGTTTCTGAGGATAAGGCATCTTGGCTTTATATTCTTCAACCTTAGTTGCTGCAGGTTTATTCCCTACAGAGGTGGTTGGAGAAGCCTTCTTAGAGGGGTTACTATCAGCACTTGCAGGTGTCTGATCCCTCATTAGCGTTTGATCTCCAGGATTGGGTGCTGGATGGGCGTTTAACGCCAGCTTCCCACCCTTTTCTGGCGTTTAAACGCCAGAACTGGGCAAGGAATGGGCGTTCAACGCCAACTTTTCTCCCTTTTCTGGCGTTTGAACGCCAGAAGTGGGCATCCACTGGGCGTTTGACACCAATCTTTCACCCTTTTCTGGCGTTTGAACGCCATAATTATTCCTTTCTGGGCTCTTGCTGTCCTCAGAGGGATTTTGGGCAGTGGTTTGGTCATCCTCTGTCAGTTGTTCCTTTCTTGGCTTTCTGCTACTTTGAGCTAATTTATTCATTGTCTTCCCGCTCCTTAATTGGACAGCTTAGCATTCTTCTGTTATTTGTTTAGATAGCTGCTGTCTTGTCTGATTCATTTGTGCTTCTATATTCTTGTTAGCATTTTTAGTGTCTTGGAGCATCTCTTTAAATTCTGCTAATTGTTTTGTCACAAGGAGTAATTGCTGATTAAGTTCAACAATCTGTTCTGGAAGATTAGGATCAGTAGTTACTGCCCTAGCCTCTTCTTTTATAGAGGACTCACAGCTTGAGTACAGATGCTGATTTCTAGCAACCATATCTATCAGTTCTTGAGCTTCTTCAACCGTCTTTCTCATGTGTATAGATCCACCAGCTGAGTGGTCTAGAGACATTTGAGCTCTTTCTGTAAGTCCATAGTAGAAGATGTCTAACTGTACCCACTCTGAAAACATTTCAAAGGGGCATTTCCTTAGCATCCCTCTCTACCTTTCCCAGGCATTATAAAGGGATTCATGATCCTCTTGTTTAAAGCCTTGGATGTCCAGCCTTAGCTGTGTCATCCATTTTGGAGGGTAAAATTGATTCAGGAATTTGTCTGATAACTGTCTCCATGTTTTTATGCTTGCTGTGGGTTGGTTATTTAACCATCTCTTAGCTTGATCTTTTACAGCAAATGGAAACAGTAATAATCTGTAGACATCCTGATCCACTTCCTTATCACGTACTATGTCAGCAATTTGTAGAAAATATGCCAGAAACTCAGTAGGTTCTTCCTGTGGAAGACTGGAATACTGGCAATTTTGCTGCACCATGATAATAAGCTAAGGATTTAGATCAAAACTACTTACTTTGATGGGAGGTATACAGATGCTACTCCCATATGCAGCTGTAATGGGGTTAGCATATGACCCCAGAGTCCTTCTGGACTGTTCACTTCCACTTATGTCCATGATGGAGAAAAGGGAATTGAGTTGAATTTTTTTAAATTTTTTTTATTTAATTAAAAGTAACCGAAAAAATAAAACAAAATAAATGAAAAATAAAATAAAAGTTTCGAAAATTAAGAGAAAAAGTAAAAAGATAAATAAATAATTCGAATGCTAAAATGGCTAATTAATTAAAAAGATTTTGGAAATTAGAAATCAAAAAGATATGATTGAAAATTATTTTGAAGAAGATATGATTGAGAAGATATGATTGTAATTTATTGAAAAAGATATGATTGAAAAGATATGATTGAAGAAAATAAAAAGATTTGATTTTTGAAAAAGATTTGAAAAGATCAATATTTGAAATTAGAATTTTGACTTGACTAAAAAAAGATATGATTTTGAAAATCTTTGACTAATTTAATGCAAAATTTTGAAATTTATGAGTAAAATAAAGAAAAGATATTTTTTTATTTTTGAATTTTAATGAAGAAAGAGAAAAATAACAAAATGACACTAAACTTAGAAATTTTAGATCAAAACAAAGAGAACAAACAAGAAAACTTTGAATGTCAAGATGAACACTAAGAACACTTTGAAGATCAAGATGAACACCAAGAACAAATTTTTGAAAAATTTTTAAGTAAATAGAAGCACAAGGGACACCAAACTTAAAATTTTTAGAAAATAAAACACAAATTTTCGAAAATTTTAAAGGAAAACACAAAGAAGACACCAAACTTAGAATTTTTAAAGATCTAGAAAGAACTAAGAACATGCAAATTCGAAAAATAAAAAGAAAATAAAAGCATGCAATTGACACCAAACTTAAAATATAAAACTAAACTCAAATAAAAGACTCAAATTTAGTGACTCTAAGCCAACAAAAATAAATTATTCCTAATCTAAGCAACAAGATAAACCGCCAGTTGTCCAAACTCGAACAATCCCCGGCAATGGCGCCAAAAACTTGGTGCAGGAAATCACAAACACACTTTTGCAATTCCGCACAACTAACCAGCAAGTGCACTGGGTCGTCCAAGTAATACCTTACGTGAGTAAAGGTCGATCCCACGGAGATTGTCGGCTTGAAGCAAGCTATGGTTATCTTGTAACTCTTAGTCAGGATATCAATAATTCTGAGATTTAATTGTAAAAAGTAAAAGAACATGAAATAAATACTTGTTATGCAGTAATGGAGAACATGTTGAGATTTTGGAGATGCTTTGTCTTCTGAATTTCTGCTTTCCTACTGTTTTCTTCTTCATGCACGCAAAGCTCCTTCCATGGCAAGCTGTATGTTGGTGGATCACCGTTGTCAATGGCTACCATCTGTCCTCTCAGTGAAAATGTTCCAAATGCGCTGTCACTGCACAGCTAATCATCTGTCGGTTCTCACTCATGTTGGAATAGGATCCATTGATTCTTTTGCGTCTGTCACTACGCCGAACACTCGTGAGTTTGAAGCTCGTCACAGTCATCCCTTCCCAGATCCTACTCGGAATACCACAGATAAGGTTTAGACTTTCTGGATATCAGGAATGGCCGCCAATAATTCTAGCCTATACCACGAAGGTTCCAATCTTAGATTAGAAACCCAAGAGATACACATTCAAGCTTGATTGCATGTAGAACGGAGGTGGTTGTCAGGCACGCGTTCATAGGTGAGAATGATGATGAGTGTCACGGATCATCACATTCATCAGGTTGAAGTGCGAATGAATATCTTAGAATAGAAGCAAGCGTGATAGAACGGAAAACAGTAGTAATTGCATTAATTCATGAAGAACAGCAGAGCTCTTCACCCCCAACAATGGGGCCCACTTGGTGTGTGCTTGGGCTAAAAATTGAAGCTTTCATGTGTAGAGACTTTTCTTGGAGTTAAACGCCAGCTTTTGTGCCAGTTTGGGCGTTTAACTCCAGCTTTTATGCCAGTTCTGGCGTTTTGACGCCAGAATTTCTATGCTGACTTGGAACGCCGGTTTGGGCCATCAAATATCGAGAAAAGTATGGACTATTATATATTGCTGGAAAGCCCAGGATGTCTACTTTCCAACGTAATTGAGAGTACGCCAATTGGGCTTCTGTAGCTCCAGAAAATCCACTTTGAGTGTATGGAGGTCAGAATCCAACAGCATCTATAGTCCTTTTTCAGCCTCTGAATAAGATTTTTGCTCAGGTCCCTCAATTTCAGCTAGAAAATATCTAAAATCATAGAAAAACACACAAAATCATAGTAAAGTCCAGAAAAGTGAATTTTAAATAAAAACTAATAAAAATATGATAAAAACTAACAAAAATCTATGAAAAATATACTAAAAATAATGCCAAAAAGCATATAAATCATCTGCTCATAATCCCCTTATGCCAATTATGCAAGGAATCCACTGAATGAAGTGGATAATCAAAATCAGTTGCTACCACCCACTGACACCTACATATTTCCCAACCTCTACTGTGAGCTTCATTTTCCCACCTACCGAAAAACAAACCTGAACATTGAGAAGAAACTGGCCCTTCCGAATGATCTGAGGTGCTCTATTAACACCCGCATTCAGAAATTGGGTTTGGGATTTGTTGATAGAGAGTTGGGATAGATAAACATTTCATGGGTCAAGGAGTTCTACTGCAACCTCTTCCGCACGACTCTCGAGTCGGTCCACCTGCGGGGAGGTCAGGTTCTAGTGACTGAGGCTGCTATTGAAAGTGTTCTGCACTACTTGCCATGGACTGGTGACGCATGTGCATATTAGCAGGAAGATACAGCTATAAATGCCTTGACTTTTGATTATGAGGAGGTGAAGTGTGTTATCGCCACACCTGAAGCCCCTTGGGTGATAGATTCTGGCAACACAAGGCCCAAGGGGATGTTATTTACTCATCTGTCTAGAGAGGCTCGGACTTGGCAGCAGATATTTTCCCACTATGTCCTGCCCACTACACACTTTTCTGAGATTCCGATGGATATGCTTCTTCTGATTGGCTGTGTCATGGAGGGAAATGAGGTTTATTTCCCCTAGCTGATCAGGAGAGGCATGTGGTGAGCACATATCCGTGGCCTTCTACCATTTTCCACCGTGGTCACTAGGATGGTTGAGTTGGCTGGTGCCCCTTGGAGGGATGATGATGCGATTCCGCCACCCCCGGATGAGGACGACAAGGAGGTTACTATCCCTTGGGGTATGTGGGTGCACGAGAAGCCCCCATCCAGGCGCCGCTCTCGGGCTAGATCAAGGGTGAAGGCAGCCAGACCTTCATCTTCCACAGTAGCAGTAGAACCATCCTCTTCTACAGCACCAGCAGCAGTACCTCTACCACCATCAGCACCCGAGCTGACGTACCTACTAGTACAACGCCTGTTTTGTTTCATGGAGCGTAGCGAGCGTTGTATCAGGCGACGTCTCTACCGTATAGACCAGGTGTTTGTATCCCAAGGCATTGTGCTAGCCCCTCTCCCCGACTCTCCCGCTTCCGACGAGCCAGATCATGAGGAGGAGCATGGGACAGAGCATAAGGCCGAGCACGCGAAGGAGCATGTTGAGGAGCCGGTTCGGCAAGAGGCACCTCTGGAGACATAGGCTACCCAGGATACTCCGCAGCATGTCAAGGACCCAGTGCCCCAGTCTGAGATACAGCAGGAGATAGATGCGACTATTGACTCTCACCATGAGCTTGATCAGTAGCATCAAGGACGATGCTTCATCTAAGTGTGGGGAGGTCACCGCCATCGCCATTGGTGGACTTGGTGAACACTTTTCAGACATTATCACTTAGTTCTTCTTATTTTACTTTATTTTGCACTATTTTGGGTTTATTGTATATACCTGCTAGTATGGATACTTTTATTTTGGTTGTTGCACACTTTTATTGTATATATTGCATTTTAGAGTTGTGGTTGTGATTTGGAAATGTTTTGAATTGGTGAAAACTTAGTTAAACCCCTTATGCATAAAAAAAGTTATTTTGATTGGAAAAGAGGGTAAACTAAGGAATTCTAGAAATTCTTAATCACAACATCGCATTTAAGATAGGCTTACTCAAAATGATAGAATTTCCAAAAAGAATTTATTTAGAGGGCACCACCCCAATTGATTGGAAATTTTTTTTTTTGAGGAACTTGCTTGAATTCATACTTTTGTGAATCATGTTTTTGAGCTAAGAGCACAAGCTTGTGAGTTTTGAGCCTATTGGTGTGGTTACATCTTATAGCCACTTATTTTTCCTTCTTGTGTGAAATTGTTCTTCTCCAATGATTGTGATCCTTGATTTGTTTAATTCTATATGTCTAATTATTCCTTGTATTATGCATCTATATGATTGAGGCCATTATTTCATTAGCTCACTTACCCAAATAGCCTACCTTTTACTCTCTATTGTTAACCAATGTTGAGCCTATGCTTAACCCAATTGTTCTATATTTTAGCACATTACAAGCCTAAAGCGGAAAACAATAAAGTCCCTTGTTTGGATCTTTGATTAGTTTAGGCTAGCGAGAATATTTTATATTCAAGTTTGGGGAGATTGGAAATATTCGTTGGGATAAAAGAGTGTTTTGTATTTATATTTGGGAATTGGGTTCATACTCATGTATTAATTAAGTATATAAACATTATGCATTGATGCTCTTGTATGTAGCTTGAAAAAAAATAAATGAAGAAAAATAAAAAATAAAAAATAAAATATAGAAAAAGAAAGAAATAAAAAGGGGACAAAGTACCCCAAAGTGGAGCTCAATAAAGATCAATGCATATGTGTTATAATAAAAAAAAATGCATGAGTATGTTAAAAAGTGAGGAGGATGGGTAGTTAGAATAGTACTTAATTGTATAGGTCATTATATAAGTTAGGTGGGAAGGTCTAGACTAATCAAAGATTCAAATTCTAGTCCACTTATCCATATATGATCCTACCTTGACCCTAGCCCCATTACAACCTTGTGGAAAAGACCTCATGATACTTGTATGCATGCATTGAATGATTGTTGATTGTTAGATGAAGAACAAACTTTGGAAAACATGATTAGGAGGGAATTGAGTGAATTAACCCCTAAACACTTGAGTGAATAGAGCGGATACACATCCGGTGAGGGTTCGATTGCTCAATTACATGTATTCACCACTATCATCTATGTTCATGGAAGTTTGTAAATCCTTATGATAACTCCATGCAATTGTGGGTTGGGTTTGATTCCCATAGTTTGAGCCTTTGTGCTTACATGTATTCTCTTGGAATTTGATTTGTTTTGACTAAGCATTAGCATTCATATAGTTAGTTGCATTCATTTAGATAGTTGTATTTGGATGATTTAGTTTCATTGAATAAATGTCATACCCTATGCTTCATCCTTGGTTAAGCATGAGGACATGCTTGGTTTAAGTGTGGGGAGGTTGATAAACCCCTTTGTAGGGTTTATCTTGTATCGAATTTAGAGCATTTTGATAACCTTTCCTCACATTTATTCAATGAAATAGCATGGTTTTGTGATTGTCTCCGTACTTGTGCTTGAATGTGAAAATATGCTTTTTTTTTATCTTTAATTTGATAATTTTGATTCACCTTTGATCTCCACTAGATGCCTTGATGTGTTTGCTAGTGATTTCAGGTTGAAAAAGGGCCAGGAAAGGATCAAAGGAGTGAAAGGAAAGCATACAAAGTGGAGAAATCATGAAAAGCCAAAGATTTGAAAAAGTCCATGGGCGGGCGCGTGCACTGTGCGCATCCGCGCGGATTGCGAAATACCCCAGGGGCGCGTACGCGCGCTGTGCGCGTACGCACCGAAGGCCGCTGATAAACCCATATTTTATGATATATTTTGTGCTTAGTTTGAGTGATTTATTCAATCCCTCACCCACTTATTCATATTAATTGCATGGTTTTACTTTCCCTTCCTTATTATGTGATGTATGTGAAAAACATGTTTCCTATGCTTTAAAATTAATTATTTTAATTACCTTTATTTCCATTTGATGTCGTGATTAGTGTGTTGAGTAGTTTCAGATCTTCTAAGGCAGGAATGACTTAAAGGATGGAAAGGAAACATACAAAAATGGAAGGAAAGCACAAAACAGAGTTTTTGAAGAAACTGGCAGCCACGCGATCGCATGGGCGACGCGGCCGCATGCCAGCGCGAAAAGGCATTAACGCGGCCGCATGACTGACGCGACCGCACGCCTTAAGCAGAGCACATATGACGCGGTCACATTACTGACGCGACCGCGTGACAAGGAAAACTCTGAATGATGCGACTGCGTGACCCACGCGGATGCGTGACAGAGGCCACGCACCAGAAATTGCAGAAAATGCTCATAGCGAATTCTGAAGCCCTTTTTGGCCCAAATCCAAGTCCAGAAGGCATAGACCAGAGGTTATGAAGTGGGGGAATGCATCCATTCAAAGAGAGTCTCCACTTTAGTTAGTTTTCATGATTTAGATTTAGTTTAGAGAGAGGTTCTCTCATTTCTCTTCTCTCTTTAGGATTAGGATTTAGAATTAGAATTTTATTCGCTTTTCAGGATTATCTCTTTATCAGGTTCAATATTCCTTTTTATTATTTTCCCAATTTTATTTATGAATTCTTCTATGTTACAGATTACTCTTTGAATTAATGTTATTTGAGGTATTTCAGTTTAATATTGCTTTCTTTTATTTACATTATTGTTATTCCCATCTGAAGACATTTTTATTCCAGTAGATTTACTTTTCTCCTTTTGGTCTTGGTTAAGAAATCAGTAACTCAGGAGTTATCAAACTCAAACATGATTGATAATTGTTATCTTTGTTAATTAAATTGAACTTCAATAATCCCAATCTTTTCTTAGAAAATAAATAGGATTCGAAGATCAAACCAATTAATCCCTTGACCTTCCTTTATCTTAGTAAAGGTTAACAAAGTGGAATTAAGATTCAATTTTCATCATCATTGATAAGGATAACTAGGATAGGACCTCCAATTTCTCATACCTTGCCAAAAGTTTATTTACAGTCATTTATTTATTTTACTTGTCATTTAAATTGCTTGTTCTTCATTTACTTTATTTGCTAATTAAACTATTCACTCCTCATTCTCAAAACCCCAATTTACAATCTCCATAACCAATAATAAGAACATACTTCCCTGCAGTTCCTTGAGAAGACGACCCAAGGTTTGAATACTTCGATTATCAATTTTAAAGGGGTTTGTTACTTGTGACAACCAAAAACGTTTGTATGAAAGGACTTTTGAAGGTTTAGAAACTATACTTGCAATGAGGATTTATCCACAAATTTCTAGACCACGCAAAAGTTTTTCTCATCAAAATGGCGCCGTTACTCGGGAATTGCAATCGTGTGCCTTATTATTGGTTATTGTAAATATTTTTCTTTTACTTGTTTATTTGTCTTTATTTTCCCTTTTTATTTATATTAGCTACTATGAACTCTCACCCCTCTCGCTTTGAGTTTGGTTCTAATGTTATTGAAAGGAATGGAAGTTATAACAGGAACATGCATCAAGGTCAGAACAATCAAAGATGGATGGAGCCAAGAGGATCTGATCAACCCTTTAGGCAACAACACCCTCCAAGATATCATGGACAAAGACCATTCTACAATGCATACCAAGCCAATAGACATGGTGGACAGTCTTGTAATCACTAACAAGCCCCACTATGTGCTTATAGGCCATCCTCTCAACGTAACTTCGAACCACCACACTCACAAGCTCCTTTTCACCATTCGCCACCACATGATCCGCATTTACCCCGATTCCAATCCAATCACTCCCAAACACCACCACTTCCCCGGTGCCATATCCAAATCTATCACCCCGAGAATCAGAGGTTCGCCTCAAGAAAACAGTAAATCGACTTCAAACAACCCTTCATCAACTGGAGCAAGCAGTAAGTCAATTATCTTCTAGACATTCGAACATTCAAGGACCTCCCACAGCCCCATGTGGACAATCTAACGAAGAGCATAGTATGAAGAAGATACTAGAAACTCCAGTAGACAAGACAGAGCATGGTTTCGTACTGGAACAAGTAGATGAAGCTGTCATTATTGAAGAAGAAGAGTTGGTTGAAGACTTAGGAGACGCTGAACCTCCATGGGAACCCAAAGTTGTGGAGAATTCTGTCAAGGACATTACAACTGATGCTAAGGAGGATAGTGCACAATCCCCAAGGCAGTTATTTCATGAAGAACTAGATAGAATAATCCAAGAAACAATTTTTCTTGATAATGATAATCTCAAGTCAAGTTCTTCTAGTAATGAACTTGCATCTGCAAGTGAATTCTCTGAAATCGAAGAATCTTCCCCAAGTGAATACGAAGATGATACGGAGGTAGATTTTTCTCAACCTCCAATCTATGACTTAAGTGATGAGGAAGACATAGATGTCTTTGATCAGGACATGGATACATTTGAAGAATCTTGCAAAGAAGTGGAGAGTTTCACAGAAGAGCACAAGGGAGTAGAACTCACAGAACCATTGGAACCACCTATCCCAAGGCCATTACCACCCAATACAAGCTTCAAGTGGGTACAATCCTTAACCTTTAGCTTTATTTTTCCACTTGAATATGGTTTGCTTGAAACAGATGGCCAGCTTAGAGCTTTCTGCGGCTTTAAGAGTAAAAGGGAAATGACTCGTGCTCAGAGCTGGTGCACAAGGTTCAATAAGGTTCCACGCTTCAACTTGAAGTGCACGGATTGGCATCATGATCTATCAAATGGATCTCGGAAAATGTTTGGTTATTCTGGTGAGAATCTAATTTCTAAACCGCCCGGATGGAAAAATATAGATCAGAACGAAGGCGGATTCAAAAGCCAAGTTTGGGATCCTGGAATCTATTCTGACAATCATCACCCCGGGAGCCTGAGAATCTATTTGAAGCTGCTCAGAAGCTTTACATGCCTAGTTTGGGACCCCGGAGGCTATTGGCATTCCAAGCATTGGTGGAGATTTCTGGATGAATTTAAGCACAAGCCACCATAACAGGAAGCTCATCCAATGTCCAACTTAAGGACTTTAACTAAAAGTGCTAGGTGGGAGACAACCCACCTTGGTATGATCGTTCTTTTTTATTTTATTTTATTCTATTTTGTTTATTTTTGAGTTTTATTTTATTTTTACTTCATTGAACCTGGAATCATGCATAACATTCATATTAGCATTGCATTCTGTATTTTGCACAAAAAAAGGGTGTGCGACGCGACCGCTTCATCCATGCGATCGCGTCAAGTTGCGACCGCGTCATTCATGCGGCCGCGTGATCTGGAGATCGGCATAAAGATCCAACGTCCAGAAAGTTAGGCTGGAATCGTGCGGCCATTGTGCGTTTTGCACAAAATGCCCATGCAATCGCGTCCCTGACGCGACCACGTCAGTTGTACAACATCAATCCCACGTGACAACGTGAGCGATGCGATCGCGTCGCATGGATTACACAACATCCCAAAAGGAGACAGAGAGTTGCGCTGAAACGACGCTGGATTCGTGCGTTTAGCACAATTTCCAGTGACGTGATTGCATGGCCCAGGCGATCACGTCATTCACTCTTTTTGCTATCCCATGCGATCGCGCCACTCACGCGATCGCGTCAACCACCATTTTAGCCCAACCACGCGACCGCGTGCCCCAGGCGATCACGTGGATTCAAATTTATAACCCCCCAGTCACGCGAACCCTACCAGTCGCGCCCCCCCCAAACCCCTCTCTTCCCTCTCTTCTTCTCCAATCACACCACCACCACCCAGCCCCCACCACCGAACCACCCAGACACTGCCGCGCGACCCTCTTCCACCGCGCCGGACGCCACCGCCGTCATCCCCAGCCACCTCTCTGCCCCACTCTCTTTCTTACACCTACCAGGTTCCGATGAACGCCACCCTTCTATCCTTCGTAGTTAATTCCTATTTTTCTGTTTATGTTCGTCATTAGGCTAGTTAGATATGCATGTTGTAGTGGATTTTAGGTTGTTAGGTAGCCTAGGATGTGGTTAGTGGATTTAGGCCTATTTAATTGCACTGTTCATGTTTCTTGTTTTATCAATTCGCAATTCTGCTGTTGCTGTGATGTTAGTTTTGTTCATATGCTGTAATTTCTTGTTTCATGCTGCTCTTTACTCTGATTTTTCATGTTCTTATTCCTTATATGTAATTGCAGCTGTATTTTTGATTCATATGAACTATTCTGTTGATGTTTATTTTCTGGGACAATCCAATTTTAGCCGGAATGCTGTCCAAATTTCTGTAAAATATTTCCATTCATGTCTTGGTTTTGGCATTTTCAACTGTGCTTTCCTTAGATTTAACCAAACCAATTCATGAATGCCAGGGCAAGCTTTCTCATTCTCTTTGATTTCCTGGTTCATAATTTGCATTTTTGATGTTTGATTCCAATTTTTGCTATTTCTATATCTATTTGAATCATCATCAACCTGTTTTCCTTATTTGGATATGAGTTACTTATAGCTTCTAACTGTGAATACTTGTTACTTGGAATATTTTCATTATGCCACTTACTTTAACCCACTTTTTACTAACTCACTAATGTTAACTTCCTAAACTCTTTTTCAATTCTAACCAACCTAACCTTTCAAAACTTCTCTTCTGATTTTCTTTCACTTTCTTTTAACATTCTAACCATGGCATGATGTTAATTTTTCTATTTAACATGAATTCAATTACATTTTGGATTGTGAATTCTTCTTTTCAGACTTTTAACTCCTATACAATCCTTAATGCATATTTACTTAACTCATTTTCCTTATCCTATTGCTCCTTTGCCACTTTGTGTTTCTTTTGACTATTTGCCTATTTGTTTTCCTGTTTTTATTATATCCTGGTTTTCTGTCTTTCAGAATGTCTGCCAGCCAAAGAAAAGGAAAAGCAAAGGCTACAACTGGCAAACGTAAAAGAGGAGAATCCGCTATGTCCATCATGGACATCATGCACGATGACTCCTGGTGAGAGAAAAACTTTACCCCGCAGGAGAAGGCCGACTAGCTACTCCCTGCTACTGATCCAGTAAAGTTTGCAAACCGATACTGTGAGCTTAAGTATCCGGTGTTTGCAGCCTCTAGGAACCTATAACTGGAGAGGACTTTGAAGATCCCAGAAGAACTCCAGCAATACACCTCTGATCAGATCAAACAAAGAGGCTGGTTCTTCCTAGAAAGAAACCTGACTGAGGTCAATGCATCTTGGGTAAGGAAATTCTACTGTAATTACTTCAAGACTTCCCTAGATGCAGTGAACCTAAGAGGGAAGCAGATTCTGGTCACTGAAGAGGCCATAGAGGATGTTCTAAAGCTTCTGCCTAAATCTGATCAGCTAGATGGTTATCAAAAAGCTGAGGAGGATATGCGCTTCATGAAGTTTGATTGGGATGCAGTCAAGGCCAGGATAGCCCTTGACCCGACCGTTCCTTGGATTATGGGTCAGAACACCACCATGCCAAAGGGAATCAAGCGGATTTACTTGAATGATGACGCTCGGCTATGGCATCAGATACTTAGCAACTTCATTATGCCGAGTACTCACGAGACTGAGATACCAGCCGCTATGATCACCCTCCTATGGTGTGTGATGGAGGGTAAGGACCTGTACCTGCCACGCTTTATCCGGTACTATATGGCCAAGGTCCACGTCCAAGGCACTCTTCCCTTTCCTTATCTGATTACACAGCTAGGCCGTCGAGCTGACGTGCCTTGGGAGGATGCTGATGAAAAGCCACCTGCTGCAGAATACAAGAAGATTATCCCTCACAGCAGGAACTTTCTGGCTTTGGGCTACAGACCTCCTTTCCTCACTGCTACTGCTGAGACAGCCACACCATCTGCCGGCCCCTCTTCTTCCACAGCTACCCCTGCCACCAGCACTGCACCTCCACCTGCCCCAGAGCCCGTCTATCATCTAGTGCACCGCCTGTTTCGACGGCTTGACCAGATGGAGCGTTGCAACAAGTGACGCTATGAGCACCTGAAGCTGATGATACGATCTGGCGACATTCTCTCTGAGCCTGACACACCATCCGAGGCATCCGAGGAGGAGGCGGATGATCACGAGGCAGAGACCCATCCATAGAGCGAGGCTGCGTAGGCAGGCACAGAGCAGGCCGCATCACATTAGGAGGCTCCGCCTCAGATTCAGGCTGTAGACCCCGAGATCCCTATCCAGTCAGCACCTCCTCTGTAGCAGGCAGATCCTCAGACCACCTCCACAGAGACTCCAGTTACCCACCCTTCCAGTGATGACACCCCTTCACACCCTGCTTGAGTGAGCATCAGGGACGATGCTTCATTTTAAGTGTGGGGAGGTCGCCATCTCTGGCGTTCTTTTTTTTGGTGAACCACTACATACTCTTTTTATTTATTTTGCTACTTTTCTATATTTTTATTTTTATTTTTATTTTTATTTTCTCAGTACTTATATATATTGCTATTTTTATGTATTTATTCTATGTTGCACTTTAGTTCATATTTTAGCCATTTAGTTTTAGTTACAATTCTAACTTATTAGTTATAGAAATTGTGGATTAATTAGTATAGTTTACCCTTTTTAGCATAAGATAGCTTAGTTTAAATTGAAAAATATAAAAAGGAAGTAAACTAGAGACTTGAACTTAAGAACAACAATCCACACACCTTGTATATATAGCATTAAATGTTAGTTAATTAACAGCATTTCATCAAGGAGGAACACTAGAACTTTAAAGACACCTTAAGTTTTACATTGAGAATAATGGGAATTTTTGACTAAACCTGCATGACATACATAACTGATAAATGATTTTTGAGCTAGAGAACACACAGCCTGTGAGTTTTAAGCTTAATTGTATGGTTACATTCAAACCATAATATTTTATTCCTGTGTGTTCTGCCCTTCTTATTTATTCTGGTGTTCTTTATTTTGTTTTAATCTATATGTCCGATTATAAAATAGAAATACATACCAAGAGAGTGATTGAGGCCATTGTTTAATTTTAGCTCACTTATCCCAAATTAGCCTACCCTTTACATCACCCTTGTTAGCCCCTTGAGCCTTTATATCCCTTTTTATTCTATCAGCCACATTACTAGCCTTAAGCAGAAAAACAAAATAAAAATCCCAAGTTGAATCCTTGGTTAGCTTAAGATAGGAAGTATGTATGGTTTAAATGTGGGAAACCTATTGGGAACATGGATGATAAAAACAAAAGGTAGAAAAGTTGAAAAGAATAAAATAATTCAAAATAAAAATTTTGAGAAACATGCTCATGTAAAATCAAATAATTGAATTACCATGTGCAATAAAAAAAAAGGTGTTATTTTTCAGTAGTTGAATAAAGGGGATACAAAAGGATTTCCCAAATGCAAAATAAATGCACATGGGACAAAAGTTAAAGTATGAGCATGTAACATCAAAAGTGGAAAAATATAGAAAAATAGATAAAGAAGCCTTGCTTTACAAAGTATGTATGTTAGGTGAGATCTTAGACTAATTAAGGATTCACTTATTAGCTCACTTAGCCTTATACATATACCCTTACCTTTACCTTGGACCCATTACGACCTTAACTAAAGACCTCATGGTTTTTGGTATGTCTATATTCTATAATTATTGATTGGTTAGATGAAGAATAAAGTTGTAGAAAGAAAGAATAAAAATAAGAATAGTGTGATTAACCCAATAAACATTGAGTGACTAGAGAGTAAACACAAAATCCAGTGAGGGTTCAATAGCTCATTAACATATATCTCTGCTTGAATTATTAATTGTCTTGCAAGTTTATAAAAATTTTTTCTCTCCCATCTCAATTGTAAAGGCACTTTATCAACTATCTAAGGTTTGGCTATATATATATATATATATGACTCCTTGAGAATGTGAATTAATTCAACTACATGCAAACTTTATAAAGAAGTGAATAAAAATTAGAATTGTATGATGCATCTAGGTAGTTGCATTTAGATTAGATTGCATTGCATGGAATTCCACCACTTTAACCTAACATTACTCTTGGACTTAGCATGAGGACATGCTATTGTTTAAGTGTGGGGAGGTTGATAAACCCATATTTTATGATATATTTTGTGCTTAGTTTGAGTGATTTATTCAATCCTTCACCCACTTATTCATATCAATTGCATGGTTTTACTTTCCCTTCCATATTATGTGATGTATGTGAAAAACATGTTTTCTATGCTTTAAAATTAATTATTTTAATTACTTTTATTTCCATTCGATGCCGTGATTAGTGTGTTGAGTAGTTTCAGATCTTCTAAGGCAGGAATGACTGAAAGGATGGAAAGGAAACATATAAAAATGGAAGGAAAGCACAAAACAGAGTTTTTGAAGAAACTGGCAACCACACGATCGCATGGGCGACGTGGCCGCATGCTAGCGCGAAAAGGCATTAATGCGGCCGCATGACTGACGCGACCGCGCGCCTTAAGCAGAGCACATATGACGCAGTCGCATTACTGACGCAACCGCGTGACAAGGAAAACTCCGAATGATGCGATCGCGTGACCCACACGGACGCGTGACAGAGGCCACGCGCCAGAAATTGCAGAAAACGCTCATAGCAAATTCTGAAGACATTTTTGGCCCAAATCCAAGTCCAGAAAGCATAGACCAGAGGTTATGAAGTGGGGAAATGCATCCATTCAAAGAGAGTCTCCACTTTAGTTAGTTTTCATGATTTAGATTTAGTTTAGAGAGAGGTTCACTCCTCTCTCTTCTCTTTTTAGGATTAGGATTTAGAATTAGAATTTTATTCACTTTTCAGGATTATATCTTTATCAGGTTCAATATTCCTTTTTATTATTTTCCCAATTTTATTTATGAATTCTTCTATGTTATAGATTACTCTTTGAATTAATGTTATTTGAGGTATTTCAGTTTAATATTGCTTTCTTTTATTTACATTATTGTTATTCCTATCTGAAGATATTTTTATTCCAGTAGATTTACTTTTCTCCTTTTGGTCTTGGTTAAGAAATCAGTAACTCAGGAGTTATCAAACTCAAACATGATTGATAATTGTTATCTTTGTTAATTAAATTGAACTTCAATAATCCCAATCTTTTCTTAGGAAATAAATAGGATTCGAAGATCAAACCAATTAACCCCTTGACCTTCCTTTATCTTAGTAAAGGTTAACAAAGTGGAATTAAGATTCAATTTTCATCATCATTGATAAGGATAACTAGGATAGGACCTCCAATTTCTCATACTTTGCCAAAAGTTTATTTACAGTCATTTATTTATTTTACTTGCCATTTAAATTGCTTGTTCTTCATTTACTTTATTTGCTAATTAAACTATTCACTCCTCATTCTCAAAACCCCAATTTACAATCTCCATAACCAATAGTAAGAACATACTTCCTTGCAGTTCCTTGAGAAGACGATCCAAGATTTGAATACTTCGGTTATCAATTTTAACGGGGTTTGTTACTTGTGACAACCAAAAACGTTTGTATGAAAGGACTTTTGAAGGTTTAGAAACTATACTTGCAACGAGGATTTATCCGCAAATTTCTAGACCACGCAAAAGTTTTTCTCATCAGCCACACGTGATTCCTTTAGTCAAACACGTGCCTGGCGATTTTGGAGGGTTTCCAACCCCATTTGGAGCTGGATTTTTGGCGGGAAAAGGCTAAAAAGACCAAGGAATGAAGGGGAAGGCATATCATGGATAGACACACACACATTAGGCTAGTTTAGTTTTAGTTTTAGAGAGAGAAGCTCTCACTTCTCTCTAGGATTAAGATTAGGATTAGGTTTAGTTCTTAGATCTAGGTTTTAATTCATGTTCTCTTCTACTTCTTCTTCTTAATTCTTTGTTGTTACATTTATCATTCTTCTATTGTTTGTTATATTTCCTTCTACTTTGTTTGTAGATCTACTTTTGTTCATTCTATTTTCTTTTAATGCAATTTGAGGTAATTCGTGATAATTGTGTTTCTTTTGATTGTTGTTATTAATTCCTTGCAATAATTGTTGCTAGATGCCTTTGTTGATGCCAATTTGCTTTGCTCTTCTTTAGTGCCTTCCAATTGTTTGATGAAATGCTTGGTTAGATTTTAGTATAGATTTTTATCCCTCTTGGCCTAGGTAGAGTAATTAGTGACGCTTGAGTTATCTAATTCCTTTGTTGTTCGATAATTAGAAGTTGCTAATTGATTTGGATACCACTAACGCTAGTCTTTCCCTTGGGAGTTGGCTAGGACTTGTGGAATCAAGTTGATTCATCCACTTGACTTTCCTCCATGGTTAGAGGTTAACTAAGTGGTAGCATTGAATAATTTATGGTCACAATTGAGGAGGATAACTAGGATAGGACTTCTAGTTCTCATATCTTGCCAAGAGCCCTTTTAGTCATTAGTTTACTTTCATTGCCATTTATATTTCTTGTCTAAAATCTCAAAAGCCCCAAACATACCTCATAACCAATAACAAGACACTTCATTGCAATTCCTAGGGAGAATGACCCGAGGTTCAATACTTCGGTTTATAAATTTAGGGGTTTGTACTAGTGACAAACAATCTTTTGTATGAAAGGATTATTGATTAGTTTGGAAACTATACTTTACAACAAGACTTGATTTGAAGAATTCTAAACCGTCAATATTCATGATCACAAAAAATTATTTTTTATAATATTTTTAAGGAAAAATAATAAATATTTAAAGAATAATTGAATACGTGATCACATTAAAATAACATTGAATATTATATTATTATGGTGTTATTTTTTTATTTAAATATTAAATTTTATAATTTAATATTTTTATTTTATTTAAATTATCATTAAGCTATGGACAAAAATAAATATTTAAATATAAAATTAGAAATTAATATCCAAAAACCAATAATAAAGAATACAACCAATTAAAAAAATACTTAAAATTTTCATAAAAAAATTTATACTTATCCGATAGAATTATTATTATTATTATTATTATTATTATTATTATTATTATTATTATTATAGGGACTGCTGGATGGTGATGTTTATTTCTATGTAAATATTAAATAATAATAATTTATTATTATTATTATTATTATTATTATTATTATTATTATTATTATTATTATTATTATTATTATTATTATTATTACTTATAAATACCAAGTATGTATTTTATAAATAGATTTAAAATTAATGCATTAGTACTCAACTTTTTTTAACATATACTCAATTATTTATATATTAAACATTTGGAGTTTGAATTATTTGAACATGTACTCAATTATCTATATAGATTTAAGATAGTAACATCCAAATGAATCTTTAACTCTAATCTCACGTTTACGTAGAAGTAAACATTATCATACAGCAGTCTCTATAGTATTTAATAATAATAATAATAATAATATTTAATAACAATAATAATAATAATTCTATCGAATAAGTATAAAATTTTTATGAGATTTGTAAGTATTTTTTTAAACTGGTTGTCCTCTTTACTATTAGTTTTTTATATTAATTTTAACTTTATATTTAAATATTTATTTTTGTTCATAGCTTAATGATGATAATTTAAGAAGAATAAAAATGTTAAATTATAAAATTTAATATTTAAATAATTAAAACAAAATTATATTAATATAATATTCAATGTTATTTCAATGTGAACACGTATACAATTATTCTTTAAATATTTATTATTTTTTCTTAAAAAATATTATAGAAAATAATTTTTTGTGATCCTAAATACGTATTGTTGTTGTTGTTGTTGTTGTTGTTGTTGTTGTTGTTGTTAGGACAAATCACCCTAATAAATTAATAGCATGTAAATCAAAACAGGATAGCTAGATTTATATAAAGTCCTCCATCCTATATAAATTGAATTAGGCTGGTTAGATTTACTTGGAAACATATGAATGTGTAAATCGATATTACCTGTTTCGATTTATATGTAGTTAAAGCTCACTTAATGAATCTATATTAGTCTAATTCGATTTACTACTAAAATTTGTAAATCTTATTATCCTAATTCGATTTATATACAAAATGCCTTTGAAAATTTGGAGATTCACATACCATTTCTTGGTTTGGATGATTTTGGTAATATTTGCATGTATTTAGTTTATTTAAGTATTTTACCCCAAAATATACTAGAAAAATATATAATAAATAAGATAATTAAATTATTATATATAAGAATTTATTTGTATATGATCGTACAAGTTTTATTATTAATTAGAATCATTTTGAAATTCATTCAATAAAGATTAATTTGAGCTAGCTCTCGAATTAATTAGGATTGTCAAGATGAGCCAAATCTGTCGAACTAGCTCGTTTACTTGACTTAATAGATGGATATTTAACTCTAAAATCAAACTAGTAAAAATGCAAGTCTAAACAACTTAGCCATAGTTATTAGAACCAGAACAGCCGGCCAGTTCGACCAGAAAACCAGTGAACCAATGTCCTATACGGTTCGGTTCATTATTAGATGTTGATTTTATTATAATTTTATATATTTATTAAATTATTACCGGGTTAAACAGTTCGACCAATAACCTACCAGTTGAACCACACTAACCCAGTGATTCAGTAATTTGATCGGGTTAATTACTGGTTCGATTCGAATAACTATAGTCTTAGCTCGATCAACAGAAAAAAAAATAACGAATTAAAATTTTTCATGTTTGTTAAAAAAAATTTATCTATCTTATAAATTTTTTTAATTATTTTTTTAAAATCAAAATAAAAATTTAAAAACAAAAAAAAATTAGCAACTCAAAAAATAAAACAAGTTATATTAATTTAAAAAACGTATAATTTTAAAATTAAAAATGTACGAATAAGCGACATTTCCATTACTTCAAATAAGAAATTGTGTATAAGCTGATTAAGCTCTCTTTTCAGTGCTTTAAATTAAAAATTAAAAATTTCGTTATCCCTACAATAATTTCCTTTTTTCATTATAGCCACTAGGGGTGTTCAAAACTGATCCAGACCGAACAAAACCGATCAACCGACCCAAAAAAAATCGAAAATCGAACAAATCGAAAACCAAAAAAACCGAACAAATCACATTTTACTGTTTATTGCGGTTCGGTTCGGTTTTCGGTTTTGGCACTAAAAACCCTAACCGAGCCGAACCGAACCGAACACTTAAAAAACCCCTAAAAGGCCAACGCCCAAAGGCCCAAATCCCCAATCCCCTTAAAAAACCACTCTTAGTCTCTCACAGTCTCTCTTTAATGAAGGAACATCAATCCCCGATCCCCAAGCCCCAGCCGCCGATCCCCTTCCTCCCAGCAGCGTCTTCCTTCACCATCCACATCACCGTCGCCAACTCGCCAAACAGAGCCTCGTGGAAAGCATCCCGGTGCGGACCTCTCCCTCCCTCGCTCCTTTTGCAGTCACAGTCATCGTTTTCCTCCCTCGCGTCGCAACTTCTCCCTTTCCCTCCCTCGCTCTCGCAGCCTCTCCCTTCCTTCCATCGCAGGTGAAGCCGCCGTTGTCTGTCGCTCGTCGCCCGTCAGTCACACTTCAAAAATGTTGTCCATCGTCGTTCGCGCTGCCGTCAGTACAGTAGCATTCCTCTGCATCTAGAATAGGGATGCCTCTCAAGTAAATTCTTTGTTCTAATTTTTTTGGATCTGGTTATTTGTTCTTAGTTCTATTCTAATATTTATTTCTATTTTTTTTTGCTATTATGATTTTTAGTTTAGAATTTTTGGTTCTATTCTTTCTAATTTGTTCTTGCAGTTTTGATAATTTGTAGTTCTCTAATTTATAAATTTGTGGCTATTAGATAATTTCTTTTTGAAAAATTGTTCTGGAGGTTCTTGTTTTAATTATCTAATTTGAATTTGTGGTTTGCTGTTCTAATTTATGTGGTTTTAATTTTACTGTTGTTCTAAGTTTGACCTGTTTCTAATTATTTATTCAATTTTTCTTATATATATATATATTATTATCTGGTCATAGTTCTCTATTCTTTACTGAATTTAGTCATTAGAGATAATAATGATTGAGCTCTAAAACATAATCAACATATAGTCAACCATGATGCTGAAGTATTCATATTTTTATAATATGTTTTTGAAAGACAGAATTTTAAATAACCTTATACATGTACAACGTATAGAAATAGTGATTGATTGATAATAGTTGTTGCTTTCCACTACCACCCTTATTCTTATTGCTATGACTTAGTCAATTTCTTTACCAGCTTAAGTTTTGCATACTATGATTCATATGGCTCTGGTCAATTTTTGATTAAGCTCTCTTTTCAGTGCTTTAAATTAAAAATTAAAAATTTCATTATCCTTATAATAATTTCCTTTTATCATTATTAGCCACCGTCATTATCTCCCCAAATAACCTAACCTAACCCCTATTAACATTGTCTCTCCTCAATAATTGTTCGTGTTGTGGCTCTGCTCTATTTTATTGTGTTATCCTAGTAAATGTTTACACGAAAGGTGCAACAAAGAACAGAAAGCTTCACATATTTTGCATTTTCTTGCAGTATAATTTCAAGGATAGCTCTGTGAAATTGGTGTATGTACCCCAGCCACATCCTCGGGCAATTACTTCTCTGTCTTGGAAAATAATTGTCAAAATGGCATGTGGGACAAATCACACAGGTGCTTGTTTTTTTCATTCTTGATCTTAATTATTTAATCTTTTCTTTCATCTACTCATTATTTCTTTTTGAATGTTTAGTGGTGGTGGATAAGAATGGCTTTGTCTACTTGTGAGTAATTCTTTATTTTCTTAGTTCAGTATCTTAGCTCTGTAAAATAAGTTATAACTTAAGATTATCCATCTGTGCAGCTAGGGATTTAGTGGTTATGGAAGGTTTGTGCATAATTTTCAGATTGGTTGTCAATGTTCAGTAAAATACAAAGAAATCACAACAATCAGATAATTCAATTCAAATTGGTTTTATTTATTTATTTGGCTGGTTCTGTGAATTCTGCGTGTACTGCAGGTATGCTTGACACAAATTCAATTCCCTTCCTTGTCTTATATATATATACACTCAAAGATATGTCTAAAGTCTAAACAAATTTATTGCATAAAGAACTTGATTTTTACATAAAAATACTTGAGATTTATGTATTTTAGAGTCTGAGTAGTGAGAGCGTGAAAGGAAATGGGATCTTGACCAGTATGAACGCTTAGATGGGGATAGAAATATAACCAGTAGACTTTTTGCAGTTAAAGTGATTGTCATATTACTAATAGTAAACTATACTTTTTTTTTCATAAATACTATTATCACTTCTCATTAGTAACACTTATCATGTTTCATGGCAATATACTAGGACAACAGAGAGGGAAGCAAGCTTGATTCTACCAATGCCCATAATGCAGAAGACAATTGATTATCTATTTTTTCTGTTAGATCAGCCCTATGTTGAGAGGTTTCTTAGTGCATATAAATTTTTGTGGAATACGATGAGAGCAATTAGAATGAACCTGAGAATGCAGCACATTTTCTATCAAGGGGCTATTCTATGCTTGAACAGATGATACTTTTTTATTTTTAACAAAAGTATAATAAAACCTGATTTTTCTCTTATTGAAGTGGAAATAATATCTATATTTTTTGCAAGTTCCTTATATGCTATATTGATTAAGACTCAATACAAATATATATTGTGGCTACTTATAGATACAGTAGTTTCATATTTATTTATTGGTAAAATAATTTTCTAAAGGTTCTGATGCCTTTTATCAAGAGCCTGCATCTGTTTGGTGATGTTTGTAAGAACAATATCTAGTGATGGTTAAAAGTTTAAAACTCATGAGGCTATTTATTTTTGTGGTTTCAGATCCAATTACACATCATTGCAATGCATAAATTATGTGAATACACAAAAGGAGAAAGATTTTCTGCGGGCTTTGATGCTCACTTCAATATTGAACATATGAACATAACTTTGGTTGAATTGTTTCAGATGTATGATGATCACAGAAAGAAAGGAATACTTGTGCCTACCGAAAAAGAGTTTCGAGGCTACTATGCTCTCCTTAAATTGGATAAGCATCCTAATTATAAAGTAAGTTGTCCTTGTTGTGCTCTTATCTTTAATGTTTCATTGGCAATAGAAAAACCTAAGAAAATAAGTAAGTTATCCTAGGTTGAACATGCAGAGCTATTCCTTAATCTCGCTAAAATGACTCTAGAGACAAGGCAGGCTCCAGAAGTTCTACTTGCCTGCGATGTAGCAAGGTTTGTAATTTCAAATGGAAATTAAATTGGCTACTTTATTTTTTACCTTACTTAGCTTGATTATTATTAGGGTATAGTGATTTCATTTGATTTTGACTTTAGCTTGATTATTGGGTCTTTATTGATCAATCAATCAATTAATTAATTAATTAAAGACAATTGATTTTGTTATATTCTTGATTTTCTCTGTTCTTGCTATAGTTTGTTGTTCTTTACTGCTATTTATTTGTTGTTCTTGGCTTCTTGCTATTGTTTGTTTGTTCTTGATTTTCTGTTCTTAATTTGTTGTTCTTCGTTGTTGCTAACTTTTTATTTGTTAATTTTTAATTTGTTGTTCTTCACTGTTGGCTACTTTTACTGTTATTTTGTTTTAAATTTGTTAGTTTTTTATTTTAATTTATTGGTTCTATTATTTTTTGTTCTTGATTTTATTTTATTTTTTTATCTTCATTGCTGTTCTGATAGCTACTATTTTTTGCATTTAATTTATTATTATTCTATTTTTTATGTTGATTAACTGATGTGCTATTATTTTCCGATGTTATTTTTCTGTGATATTTTGCAGTTTGATCCCAGTATAAATGACAATATTGGTGAAATTGAAGGTGAAATTGGTGGACATGTTCTTTGTGCAATTGATATGCCAAGTCTTAGGTGTTGTTTGTATTTTTTATTTATTTTTTATTTTCAATGTGCAATGAGAAACTGAGATGTGTAATGTATAATAACTTTTATAGAAGTAGGAACACATTTGTGTAGTCAGATTGAAACATCTCTAAAAAAGTGAGTGAATACTTACTTTTACATTATATTATAAGTGAGCTTTTTTCTTTGTTAGTTCACTAATTAAGTCATGTTATTGAGAGCTATTGGAAAAATAGAGTAGGCATTTGATCAAGTCCAAAGGCTTGGTTATTATCAGGTTAAGCTTCAATACATAATTCTTGAAACGTGGTTTGAACTTTTTTAAACATGTATAATTTTGATAAACTCATTTATTCTGTATGTGATATAATTTTTTTTAGTTCAATGACTAAAATAAAAAAATATGAGGTTTATTTTAGTATAGCAACATACTCGCTATTGATGATGGTGGTAAATTAAAGATTCTATTGCGACTGAAACATTTGTGAGATACCTATCGATTTGTTACTATTTTAAAAGGAATTTGTGATGACATTTTGCAATAGTATTGCAACTAATTGACTATATATTATTTCCTAGTAAATTAGTGACTATTTCATAACTCTACTTTATCATTTTGAATAGCTTTGGTTTAGCGACAAAATTCCTACAAATTTGATTAAGGATTTTCAAAGATTAGCTATAGATTTGCTATAAAATGTGACAGATTTGCGACCATATTAGCAGACAACTTGCGACAAGTTAGGTTCGGAAAAATTCCTCGCTAATTAACGTCAACTAATCTTTCTATTTTGTCTACGAAGTTAGCTTGCATTTAGCGATGAGTCTGCTATAGTAGAGTTTGTCGCTAATTAGCGACTACCGTTTAGTCCATTTCTTCTATGGAATTAGCTTTTACTTTAGGGACTGATTTGTGACTATTTAATCGGTAGCTAAAAAAATTTCTGATGAATTAGCGACTGTTGTGTTTGCCTCACTGATCTGCGACTTGTAATTAGCGAGGAAAGCATTAGTTGCTAGGCGGTAGCTAATCTATCACAAATTATATTTTGCGTCAGATTAGAAATGATTTTACGACTCTTTTTGTGGTAGCTAATCAGTCATATTTTTGTAGTGTAAAAATAATTTTCAACAGAAAAGTTATGCGCATTTAATATTTAACTTAACAGCTTTTTGGCAAATTTGATATTGTTGTGTACGCGACATTGTGACTTTTACACTCATGCGTACGCGGGATGTACCATGTGTATGCAAAACCTCTTCGCTACCTGGAAATCTCACGTACACGAGCAATGTATGCGTATGCAAAACTATCTTTTTCCAAATTCTTGCATACACGATGGGTGGCTCGCGTATGCATGACCCCTATTTTGCTGAAAAAGTGCAATTTTTGAGTTTTCAACCATTCTTCTAACTTTTCAAACATCGGTAACCTCTGTTTAAGATTCGATAGCTAGTATTGGGTTGTAGAAGAAGAGCAAACCCTTGGAGGAAGTTAGTTTGATATTGAGTAAATCCCTCCTCACTTGTCGCCGCGTTCGTCTTCTCCCACGCCACACCTCTCCCGCGATGATCTCTTCCTTCAGCGATGTGCTCCTCCCCAGCGATGCGCATCTTTCTCGCGCCGCGCACCCCCTTTCTCGCGCCGCGCACCCCCTTTCTCGCTGCACCTCCCCCATCCTTGGTCTTCTCCCCTGCATCGTGCTCCTTCTCCATCTCTGGTATTCAAAAAGTTTTAAGCAGGTTCAATGTAATGTTACGGTTAAATTTAACACTAATAATTAACAAAATGAGTTATGTGGACATTAATAACATTACTAATTAAGTCACATCTCCTTCCATGTATTAGAAAAATATAAACAGGGTCTTCATGAAAAAAATAATACCCAAGAAGGCAGGGACAGACCTAGAGGGGGTGAACAGTAACTTCAACCCCTCCCCTAAATCTTAAGGAACTATATTTATGTACGGCATATGTGCTCAAAGAAATAAAAAATATTGTTTAATTTAATAGTTTTATATGTATTATTTTTTATTATTTGATACATTTATATCTTAGTTGTTGAAGTGACTTAAATTTTTTACTTAACCAAAATATAGTACATTCAAGTCTTTGTGTCTTTCAAATTAGTTTTTATATAACCATGTTTATATCTATTTTTTAAAAAAATCGTTTGTTTTTTATTATTAACATATTTAACAATTAATTATGTAGTACTCATAATCAACTATACGAATACCATGATATAAGTACATTAATTTTTGTTGGATTGAATTTAATTGTTAATTTAGATTATATTTATCTAAATTTAAAATAAGAAATTTTCTAATTATAACGTTATAAAATTTTAAATAATTTGAATAAAATTATATGACATGGAAAAATAAGAATACACCAACACAACAGTGTTAAAGACATTATATTAACATAAAAAGCCATGTTATACATGTGTTGGATAAATTTAAAATTTAAAACGGTAAAATTTGTTATTTTAAAAAATTTTAAGCTTATTTTTTCGAATCATATATCTAAATAATCTATACGAGTAGAATAATATAAATATTGTAGTTAAATCATTAAAAAATAATTATTATTTTTTTATTATTAAAAACAAATCGTCAATATGGACAAAAGATTTAAAAAGAAAATGAATCCATGGGAGGGTTGTTTTACCTAAAAACGACACCCTTCAACATTTTTACCAAAAAAAAAGACTACTTGGTTCAGATTTTTTAAACCGGTCTGTCACTAACTCATCATTTTTCTTAACTATGTTAAATAGAGTCTTCTCATTAATAAAATACAAAATTTCTACCATAGTTTCATTATTATTTATTGATCCAAGTCCATTTATAATTTTTCTTGGGTTGGTAGACAAATGGCCATCAGCTTCTAGCGGCTAGAGCTTTTCTCTTAGTCTTTTATTAGCTTCAACCATGAAACATAAAGTCGATGTATCATTTCTGTAATTTTACTATATAACTAAAGACATTTTAGGCTTTTTATCCATCACTATATGACAAAGACTTGATTGCTACTCAGACCGTACTTACTTTATGTGAAAGTTTTCCTATAATATTTTCTTTTATGATTTTGACCGTTTGAAAAGAAAGGAAGAGAAATAAAAATTTTGTACTTAAAACTTGAAAGAAAGATCCTTCATACTTGATCCGGTCATTACAAAACCAGCATCATAACTTGACATTAACTATCATAACTCAGCATTATATACGTTATTATTTGGTAAGCCGACGTTATAACTCGGCAGTCCGAAATAATATCAACGGACGCCTTAAAACAAAAACGTCCTATGGGATTTTATCACCCAATTATTATTCTTCAATTAAAACAGTAAAACATAAACATAACCGATCTACCTTCACCCATAAAAAGTATAGTTTTCTATCCTTCAAGGACACATTAAATTCTCGATACTGACTTAAGCTTCGGAGTGCCTTTGCAGGTACACTCCCCCCTGTTTCTTGCTCAAAGTTCTATGCGATTGGACATCCCCTTGGAGTAAAGCTCGGGTTACTACAAAGCTCAAAGGTCGGCACCGAAGATAACAACTCGGCGTCGATTCCCAGAGACCGAGCTTTCCCTCCAAGTAACCATACAAGAACAATTGGCACCCACCATGGGGCCGAGAATATAATCCCTTAAATATATCATTGGCCTCGAGGTTCTCGCCCAAGTCATGGCTGAACAACTTCCACCCACACCATCCGAACTCCTTCAGATGGTGACCGAGTTACGGCAAGCCAACCAGCGCATGGCCGAAGAGAATCAAAGAATGGCAAATCAAATTGTCAATTTGAATAACACCCGGATCGAAAACAACAACAATCGGCAAGAACCGACAGGAGAAACCGAGCATCAGTCAGGACCAACACACGTCTCTGACACTGCTCGGCATGAGGAAGACCAACCTGAGCATGATGAGGATGCTCGGCTAGAAGATGAGAATGACCACCTGGAAAGCTCCCCTGGGCCCTTTACGACCGAAGTGATGAATTTCGTGCTGCCTAGGAGATTCACTTTGCCGACCACCCTGACTCCCTATGACGGGTTGGGCGATCCGAAGAAATACATCAAAAAATTCACCTCCATAATGATAGTAAACGGTGCATCTGATAAAGTTTTATGTCATTGCTTTCCATCTTACTTAGACGGTCCTGCACTTGATTGGTTTTGTTATTTGCCTGCAAGTTCTATTTCTCGCTTTTGAGACCTATCAAAGTCCTTTGAGGAGCACTTTGCTGGATCAGCCATTTACCTACATGACTCCGATTACCTGAATACAATCAGGCAAGGCCAGCAAGAAAGCTTTAGGGATTACATGACGCGTTTCACAAAGATAGCCATGAGTATACCCGACCTCCACCCCGAGGTGGAACTGCATGCCATAAAAAGCGGACTGAGACCAGGAAAATTCCAGGAAACTATTGCTGTAGCCAAACCTAAGACTATGGCCAAGTTCCGTGAAAAGGCTAAAGGTCAGATCGACATCGAGGAACTCCGACAAGCTCGGAAAATAGAAAAGCCTCACTACAGAGACGATGAAAAAACGTGAGACAACAAGAAGAATTTCAAACAAACTCCACGATATGAGTCCTACACTAAATTCAACACCAAACGCGACGACATCATCAAGGAGATCTGGAATTCAAAATTTATCAAGCAACCAAGAAAAGCTGGCAGTTACCCAGATTCAAAAGGCGCGGACCGATCAAAATATTGCTCTTCTTACCAAAAGCACGGACACACTACCGATAACTGTGTCATTGCCAAAGACCTTCTGGAGCGATTAGCTCGGCAAGGTCACCTGGACAAATACATCGGTGGCCACATACAGTGGCGAGCACCCCCCTCTGGCGAACAAAGCTTGGCCATACAGCATGGCCGAGATAAAGACCGACCGAACAACAACCATCCCGAACAACCAACACGTATAATTAACTGTATTTCCGGAGGATTTACAGGTGGAGGAGCCACAAGCTCGGCGAGAAAACGATCTTACAGATCAAACTCAACAGCAGACACTACCACACTCTCCGCAGATAACATTTCAAACAACCGATCATAACAACAGTGTAGCAAATCTAGATGACCCGGTCGTCATCTCCCTACAACTCGGAGATCTCCTAGTAAAAAAAGTGTTGCTGGACCCAAGGAGCAGTGCCGATGTCCTCTTTTACTCTACATTCCAGAAGATGAAACTGAGCAGTAACATCCTCCAACCTTCAACTGGAGACCTGGTAGGTTTCTCAGGTGAGCGAGTCCTGGTTATGGGCTCTGTGTGGTTACAAACCACACTTAGTTGTTGATTGCTTCATTCCTTACAATTTAATACTTGGCCGACCTTTCTTAAATAGGTTTGACGCTATAGTATCTATAATTCATCTCCGTGTTAAGTTCCCTCTGCAGATAACACAATTGCAACCATTCACAGTGATGCCCGAGAAGCCAGGGAATGCTACAACAACAGTCTCAAAAGACCTAACTCAAATACAAAAGCCCATGTTCACAACATCGGCAGTATGAACGACCTACCAGCTCTAGCCGATCTAGATCCCAGAGTGGGAAGCCTTGAAAGACCAACCCCAACAAAAGACCTCCATAAAATCTACTTCACAGAAAGCGCGGACAAATTCACATACGTCGGCTCTGCATTATCCTCAGAAGAGAAATCGCCATTCCAAGCATTCTTACAGCGAAATGCCGACCTATTTGCTTGGACTCCAGCTGATATGCCAGGCATTGATCCATCCATCATATTCCACAAGTTGGCATTATATCTATCTGTCCGACCAGTAGCATAGAAAAAGAGAAATCTCGGCCACGACCGAAAACAAGCTTCCTTGGAAGAAACCAAGAAGCTCATCAACGCGGGCTTCATCCGAGAAATCAGATTCACAACATGGCTGACGAATGTCATCATGGTGAAAAAACATAACGGTAAATGGCGCATGTGTGTTGATTTCACCGATCTCAACAAAGCATGCCCCAAAGATTCCTATCCTTTGCCTCTATTGATTGCTTAGTTGATAGTGCCTCTGGTTATGAAAAACTCAGCTTTATGGATGCATATTCTGGCTATAACCAGATCCAAATGCATCTATTTGATCAAAATAAGACAGCCTTCATTACTAAATATGAAAACTATTGTTATAATGTTATGCCATTTGGCCTTAAGAATGCAGGTGCAACATATCAACGCCTAATGGACAAAGTCTTTGCCAAATAGATAGGCAGAAACATTGAGGTCTACGTTGACGATATGGTTGCTAAGACAAAGATCGGCAACAATCACCTTGATGACCTCGCAAAAAATCTTCGGACAGCTAAGAAAATACAACATGCGGTTAAATCCCGAAAAGTGCGCATTTGGGGTTCAGAGCAGCAAATTCCTCGGCTTCATGCTCACTAGCCAAGGTATTGACGCAAATCCAGAAAAATGCCGAGCTATTTTAGACATGACAAGTCCACACACCATCAAAGAAGTCCAGCGGTTAACAGAGAGACTTGCTGCACTCTCTAGATTCTTACTCTGCCTTGCTTCTAAATCTTTATGTTTTTTCCAAACTTTAAAAAAGAAAAAAGCTTTCCAATAGACTGATGAATGTGAACAAGCATTCAAAACTATCAAAGAAGCTCTTTCAAAACCACCAATTTTATAAACCCCTCTCCAAGGGGAACCATTATTCTTATATTTATCTGTCACTAACTGGGCTATAAGCTCCGCTCTTGTTGTAGAAAGGGAAAAGAAACAGTTTCCGATCTATTTTACCAGCAAAACATTACAGAATGCCGAGCTTTGATATCCAAGCATTGAGAAACTGGCCCTAGCCCTTGTCTTCCCGTCCAGAAGACTTTGACCATATTTTCAGAGCCATGAAATCTATGTTCGGACAGATCATCCTTTGCGACAAGTCCTTCAGAAACCTGAGCTGGATGGCTGACTAGTAAAATGGTCGGTGGAGCTATCAGAGTTTGATATCAAGTACGAAGGCCGAGCATCCATCAACTCCCAATTCTTGGCCGACTTTATCGTCAAATTCTCGGTACCAGGTACAACTGAAGACTACATTGAATGGTCTTTATACGTCGATGGGTCCTCAAACCCACAAGGGTTGGAGCAGGTATCATACTTGATGATAGCCACGATAAAGTCATCGAACATTCGCTCAATTTTTCATTTAAAGCAAGCAACAATCAAAGTGAGTATGAAGCGCTAATTGCTGGCCTTAGACTTGCTGCCGACCTAAACATCACCGAACTTAAGGTATATTGCGACTCCTTACTTATTGTCCAGTAGGTAAACAACTTATACCAAGTAAGGGACCTTTTGCTTTCTAAATACCTGAGTATCGTTCAAAATTTACTTTCAAAATTTTCTAAATACGAAATACAGCACATACCAAGGGAGAGTAATGGCCGAGATGACATTCTGTCTAAACTCACCAGCACTCAACCAAACAGGTAACTAACACAAATCTTAAGTGTAACATAGGAAGAAGATTGGAGATCTCCATACATAGAGTATCTCCGGACAGGGATCTTGCCAGGCGACGTCGAAAATGCTCGACACTTCCACCGACAAGCCTCCTTTTTTACAATTTATAATAATTTCCTATATAGATTAATAAACCCCAAATTTGTGGTTTATATTGTGTAGAATTTGGGGGGTTTTGTCAATATTTCTCACACTTATTCACAAAAAATGCATGGTTTTGTGTTCTCTTCCTAATATTGCTTCATGATGAAAAACATGCTTATTTTACCTTAAAATTACCATATTTTAATCCTCTTCTATTCCCATTCGATGCCGTAATATATTTGTTGAGTGATTTCAGGAATTATAGGGTAGGAATGGCCTAGAAGAAAGAAAGAAAGCAAGCACAAAAGGAGGGAACATGAAGATTTGAATTTTTGGGAAAATCA
Source organism: Arachis hypogaea (assembly GCF_003086295.3). Classification (NCBI taxonomy): domain Eukaryota; kingdom Viridiplantae; phylum Streptophyta; class Magnoliopsida; order Fabales; family Fabaceae; genus Arachis; species Arachis hypogaea. Next base: position 39,004,355 of record NC_092055.1, read on the forward strand.
GCATTGGCGCGCACGCGTGGATGAGGATGGCTGGAAGCGGCGCGCAAGGATGGACGCATCCGCGCAGATCAGAAGATTCCTATCGACGCGCACGTGCACTTGGCACACACGCATGGATCACAAAGGCAATCGGCGCGCACGCGCGGGAAGCTGCACGTGACCTCATTAAAGGAAATCGTGCCTGGTGACATCTGAGGCTCATGAGGCCCAATTTCAAGCTGTTTCTGCATGGAATAGACCCAAGGATGCTAGGGGAAAAGGGGGGGATCATTCATTTTACACTAAGACACAATTTTAGCTAGTTTTTTGGTTCTTTGTTCTTCTAGAGAGAGAAACCCTTGTTCCTCTCTAGATCTAGTTTTAATTTGATCTTTCCTTGTTGAATTCTGAATCGGATCTTGTTAATTACTAGTTTTAATTGTTTAATTTGAATTCCTTAGTATAATTTTGCTTAGATCTTGTGATAGTTTTATGAATTCTTGTCAATTGTCATTTTATACCCATTTCATGAATGTTGTGAACTTTGCTTTGTTGATGTTACATTGATGATTTCTATGATTAATTGTGTTGTTTGGATGATTGTATGTTGATAATTGTTAGTGGGTACTTGTTAATTTCAATTTAATTGCAATTTGAACATGTCTTTTATTAATGCTTACCAAGTGTTTGATGAATTGTTTACCTTGATTATGGAGTAGTTCTTTTCACTCTTGGCCTAGGCTAAAGGAATTGGGTAAACTTGAGTCATTGGGTCTAATGGATTTGATGATTTGGGAGCCCTTAATGGTCAATTTGATAACCATTGACGCTAACCTTCTATTAAGTCAATTAGTAGTGAGGTTAGAACTTATGGGTTGATGTTGACCAAACCATTTGACGTACTTCAAGTATAGAAGTAGACTTAATGAGTTTGGTTTCTCATAATTGTCAAGATATGGTTATTAGACAAGGATGGTGACCCCAATTCCCATGCCTAGCCAAGAGTTGCTTTTATCATTCCTATTCGAAAACCCAAATTCTTAATTACTTGACTTAGTTATAGTTACTTGTTTAGTTTAGAATTGAATCATATTGGATGTTACTTTGTTAGTTTGGAATTGCTCATGTCTTGCTTAGTTATTTGGATTAATTTCTTGCATTTTAAGATTGCTTGCTTGCTAAGATTCCCATTTTATTTTCTTGCTCATGACTTACAAACCCGGAATTCTAACCAATGTTGAAGCACATGTTTGCCCATTCCTTGTGAGATGACCCGATGTTTGAATACTTCGGTTATTTCTATTGGGGTTGAACTTGTGACAACCAAATCCCTCTCTAAATTTGATCCTCGAGGCTTGTTGTCGGTAGAACTATACTTGCAACGCAACTTTATTGAGAAAATCTTTACCGACATAGTCAACGAGTGCGCATCAAATTTTTGGCGCCGTTGCCGGGGAATGGTTGCAACATATGCCTTGATATTGGTTATGTGAATATGTGAATATTGTAGATAGTTTAATTGCTTCCAATACTCAGCTATAGTTTAGATTTCTTTTGCACTTGTGCTATGACTCTCAAGTTTGATGACTCGGTCTCAACCGAATTCTAGCTTAGCCGATTTTGATCCCGAGATTGAAAGAACTTTGTTACATACTCGGCAAACTAGACGGCGGTTGGATTATACGGCTAGTACTTTGGCCTCTTTTGAGGAACATACCGAATCACTAGACGGTACCGAGAGTGACTTGGAGTCCACTACTTCCTATTCTTCTGTTGGCACTAATAATACATCTTTACATCCTACAGGTGAGCCACACATGGCGGAGCCACGATGGATCACTTTGCATGAGTGAAGAACTGAAGATTGATGGTTTAGAGGTTATATCAAACTCTCGTTGTAATTATAGTTACTAAACCAAGCAATCAACCTTTCTTACAAACGTTTTTGGTTGTCACAAGTAACAAACCCCTTTTAAATTGATAACCGAGTATTTAAACCTCGGGTCGTCTTCTCAAGGAATTGCAGGGAGGTATGTTCTTATTATTGGTTATGAGTCTTGTAAATTAGGGGTTTTAGAAAGTAAGGAAGCAGTATGTTGCATAAGAAGAATAAGATAAATAAATAACTATAAAATAAACTCTTGGCAAAGTATAAGAACTGGAAGTCCTATCCTTATCAATTGTGATGAGAATTGGATTTTAATCCCACTTGGTCAGCCTTTACTAAACAAAGGAAAGTTAAGTGGGCTGATTGGCTTGATTCTCAAGTCTTAGTCAATTTCTGTGGAGAGACTAGCTTTAGAGCAATCCTAGTTCAATCAGAATCTGCCAATTTCAACCACTGTTTTATTTGACAGCTCAAGCGTCACCAATTACCTTAACCAAAGCTAAGAATGTAGAAAGCTAAATTAAAATCATAAATATCTGGAATATCTCAAATAACATTAATGAAGAAAATTATATGTAACATGGAAGAGTTTATAAATTAAATAAAAATAAAGAACCTGGGATTGAGAGTCACTCCTAAAAACTAAGAGAAGTCCTAAATCCTAATCCTAAGAGAGAGGAGAGAACCTCTCTCTCTAAAAACTACATCTACTCCTAAAATTGTGAATATGAAAGCCTCCCTATGAATGAATGCAATCCCCCACTTTATAGCCTCTAATCTGTGTTTTCTAGGCCGCAAACTGGGTCGAAAACAGCCCAGAATTCGCTGGTCTCGAATTTAATTACGCTGGATTTCCGTCACTGCGATGCGGCCGCATGGATCATGCGGTCGCGTCGTCTACCGTCAAGGAAACTATAGCATATTATATATCAAATCGAAGCCCCGGACGTTAGCTTTCCAACGCAACTAGAACCGCATCGTTTGGACCTCTGTAGCTAAAGTTATAGCCATTTGAGTGCGAAGAGGTCAGGCTGGACAGCTTAGCAATTTCTCCAACTTCTTGTATTCCTTCCATTTTTGCATGCTTCCTTTCCATCCTCTGAGCCATTCCTGCCCTGTAATCTCTGAAATCACTTAACACACATATCAAGGCATCTAATGGTAATAAGAGAGGATTAATAATAAGCAAATATAAGATCAAAGAAGCATGATTTCAATCAAAGCACATAATTAGGAAGGAAATATAAAACCATGCAAATAGTATGAATGAGTGGGTAAAGAGTAGATAGAAACCACTCATTTGAGCACAAGATAAACCATAAAATAGTGGTTTATCAACCTCCCCACACTTAAACATTAGCATGTCCTCATGCTAAGTTCAAGAGAAACTATAAAGATGAAGAGGAATGATAGAGAGATGCAATGCAACCTATGAATGTAACTACATGCTAAGATGTTTCTACCTACTTGGTTAAAAATAAACAAATCTTTCAAGAACAAATATGAACTGGATTTCACTAATTCAAATCATAAAAATGAAGCACAAATAGACTTGCAAGAAGAAAATATCTTATGAAAGCAGGGAACAAGGAATTGAGCATCGAACCCTCACTGGTAGTGTATACACTCTAATCACTCAAGTGTTTTTTTTTTTTTAGGTTCGATTCTCTCAATTCTCTACTAACCTTGCTTTCTAAGGCTTACTCTTCATCTAACAATCAACATAAATTTAATGCACAGATACACATATCAAGAGGTCTTTTAAGGGTTGTAATGGGGCTAGGGTCAAGGTACGATTGTATTTGGCCAAGTGGACTAAAAATCTGAATCCTTAATTAACTTAAACTTTCCACCTAACTTTAGACAATTCATGTAATCATAATACCACATCTAACTATCCATTAACCATGTTTTCCACATATTCATGCATTCTAATTTCAGGTACAGTACATATGCATTGCTTTCACCACTTACTTTGGGGCATTTTGTCCCCTTCTATTATTTGCTCTTTTTCTTTTCTTTTTCTCCTTTATTTTTCTTTTTTTTATATTATTATTATTTTTTTGTTTTTCTCAATGCATATGATTAAAGTATTGAATGCATGAACATATTCTCAACATTCTTTCACATTTTCAGAAAATTCTAACATACTCAATTCTCAAACCAAATATTTCCAAACCCACTTTTCCCACACTTAAATCATAAGCACTCTCACTAGTCTAAGCTAATTAAGGATTCAAATTAAGGACATTATTGTTTTCCGCTTAGAGTTAATGATGTGCTAAATAAAAAGAACAAAGGGGGTACAATAGGCTCAAAATTGGTTTGCAAGGGATAATGAAAGGTAAGGCTATATGGGTATGTAAGCTTCGTGAAATAAAGGCCTCAATCATGTAAGTGTATGCATACATCAAATAATGGAAATATAGAATTAAGCAAGACAAAGATCACAATTTTAGAGAGAAAAACACACACCAAAAATAAAATATTGGTTGATAAAATGCAACCAATTAAATAGGCTCAAAAAAATCTCACTGGTTTTGTGTGTTCGAGCTCTAAACCATGTTCCAGTATAATATTTCTTCAAACAAGTGTAACATTAAATTTTATTCAAATTAGTGAAATTCTCTAAAAATTTTCTTGAAAAAGAAAATATTACTTCAACCAAGTGGTAAAATATGCAAAAATCAAACAAACATGCAAATGCAATAACTAATCTACGAAGAAAATTTAAACATTGGTGTTTGAGACAAGAAAGTACTAACCCATGGAGATCGGTATCGACCTCCCCACACTTAAAGATTGCACCGTCCTCGGTGCATGCTAAGATGTGCAAGTGGATGGGGTTGTGGTTTCTCAGCTGGGCTCTTTTTTTGTTCCTTTCCTTGTCGGCGGTTTGGGAGTAGCTTTCTCCTTTCCTTCCTTGGTGGCCATCCTGAAGAAGGGAAGAGAAAGTAAATTAAATTCAAATAGATATATAGCAAGGAAGAGAATGGAAGAGTGGTGATGGATGCACATTAGGATGTAATTGACATTAACACATGCTCTCGAGTACATGTGAAAGGCCAGCAATGAAAAATAGCCAGTGCATCGAAAGATAAGTGGATGCAGGGTGTTTATTGGCATGCCGGAAAAGGGCATGAGTAGCATAGACCAAGCATTACTTGTAATAAATTACCATGCTTGTATTGACAATTATATTCAATTAAAATAGTAAAGGGAGTTTATGAAAAGCAAGCATTAAATAGTATAAAGTATAATAGAGAAGAGCATAATGCGATATGGGCTTTTTCACAAACACATAGCATGTATGGTAAATAAGCTATTTGAAAGTATTAAATTGAACATGCAAGCATTCTTTAAAAAAAAGTAATATATAATTGTCAAATAATTATGCAATAATCCACAATGACCCAAATAAGATTCCAACACCAGTGAAAATAATGCAATGAATGAAATATGCAAATAAATGAAGTAAAATAAAATGAAAGATAAGAAGAATGAGAAGGAAAAGAAAGAGAGGAGAAGTAAATAAGAAATAAGGAGGGAAAAGAGAAAATTGGATTTGGGGAAGAGAAAGACAAGATATTTTGGCATATGAGGTTAAGGTGTGCGACGCTGGCGATGCGGTCGCATGGGTGACACGGCCGCGTGGTGCGCAATAAGGTCAGGTGACGCGGACACATGGGGCACGCGATCGCGTGACTTGATTTGTGCTAGTGGCACGAGTGCAGCCTCGCGGTCGCACAACTCTCTGTTCAAAACTTAGTATTGCCAAAATCTTGGGTGATGCGGTCGCGTGGTTGACGCGATCGCGTGAGTGGCCATCATGAGGATATGATGTAGACGCGTGGGGCACGCGTTCGCGTGGTGAGGCTTGGGCTTCCAGCACGATTCCAGCCCAACTCCAGCTCAACTTTCGGCCATGCACCCGGGTGACGTCGATTTTCAGGTCACGCGGCCGCGTGGGTGACGCGGTCGCGTGGGAGGCCATTATTCCCAGGTGACGCGGTCGCGTCAGCGACGCGGTCGCGTGGGGTGATTTGTGCCATTGGCACGCCTCCAGCGCTGCTCCTGCGAAACTCTCTGTTCATATTAATATTATCTCCCACCTCCTTGCGACACGCGTCGCTGATGCGGTTGCGTCGCGTGCTCGCTCTTTTTTTTTTTTAATCTAAAAATATGCAGAATGCAGTGTTAATATGAATGTGATGCAAAACTCCAGGTTCAATAAAATAAAATAAAACTCGAAAACAAATAAAACTAAATAAAAATGAAAAAGAACGATCATACCATGGTGGATCGTCTCCCACCTAGCACTTTTAGTAAAGTCCTTAAGTTGGACATTTGATGAGCTTCCTGTTATGGTGGCTTATGCTTGAACTCATCCAGGAATCTCCACCAGTGTTTGTGATCTCAGTAACCTCCGGGGTCCCAAACTAGGCATGTAAAACCCTTGAGCAGCTTCAAAAAGATTCTTAGGCTCCCAGGGTGTTGGATGTCAGAACAGATTCCAGGATCCCAAACCTTGCTTTTACACCCATTTTTGTCGGGACCTGTATTTTTCCAGCTGGGTGATAAGTAATTTGAATTCTCACTGCAGCTACCAAACAGCTTCCTAGACCCATTCAATTGAGCTCTACACCAACCTTTGCGTTTAAACTTAAAGCTTCCAACCATGATGAACCTTGCAGGACAATTCTTACCACTGGCTATCTTCCTTTTACTCTTAATATCACAAAGAGCTCTAAGTTGACCATCCGTCTCCAGTAGCCCATATTCAAGTGGGATTAGAAAGCTATGGGGTATGAATTTTACCCACTTGAATGTTGTGAAGGATGATGGCAACTTAGGGGGAGGTATTTTTAATGAAATTGCAAGCTCCACTCCCTTGTGCTCTTCTTTGATTATTACCACCTCTTTGCAAGCTTCTTTAATTTCAACCTCTTCCTCTTGGTAGCTTTCTTCCGGTTCAATCTCCTCTTCATTGCTTTTCAAGGGCATGGGAGGTTGTACTTCTTTTTCTTGAATCTCCATCTCTTGATCAACCTCTTCCAAGTCTTCAACTATGATATGCTTTGGAGATTGTACACCCTCCTCAGCATCAAATTCAACCGTCTTGGAAAGAGGTTCTATGACTGGACTTTCCCATGGAGGTTCTGCATCTCCTAAGTCTTCAACCACTTCTTTTTCTTCTTGAACAATGACAGCGTCTTCTACTTGTTCTAGTACGAATTCATTCTCTGTCTTGTCCACTGGGGTTTCTTGTATTTTCTTCATGCTACACTCTTCACTAGACTGTCCACATGGGGCTGTGGCTGATCCTTGTGTATTTAAGCGCCTAGAAGCCCATTGAATTAATGCTTGCCTCAGTTGTTGAGTGGTTGCCTGAAATCGATCTACTGTTTCCTTAAAACGATCCTTTGTCTCTTGATGCACTCGGCTTTCATAAGTAGGATCATAGTGCTCTTGGATTGATGGATATGGAGATGATGAATATTGAAGTGGTGGTTCTTGGGAGTAATTGGGTAGGAATTGGGGTGGTTCTATATATGGTTCATATGGATCATAAGGTGGTTGGTATGGTGGTTGAGGGTTAGGGTCATATGGAGGTGAATGGCGGAAAGGGGCTTGTGAGTTTGGTGGTCCAAAGTTATGTTGAGGAAAGGGTTCATAGGCATATGGTGGTGGTTGTTGATAGTCCATTGGAGGTGGTTGTTGCCATGAGGATTGATCAAGTCCTTGTGGCTCCTCCCATCTTTGATTGTTCCAACCTTCATGCCTGTTCTCATTGTAATTTCTTCTTCCTACAACATAATTGTAACCAGACTCATAGCTAAAGGGGTGAGAGTTCATAGTAGTAAATAAAAAATTAAAAATGAAAATAAAAATAAATTTAAATTAAAAGGTTATTTAAATTTTGAATTTGAAAATTAAATTTTGAAATTTGAAATTTGAAATTTTGAAATTTGAAATTTGAAATTTGAAAATTTTTAAATTTGATTTTTGAAATAAGATAAGATAAGATAAAAATTTTAAAAATAAAAATCTGAAATTTTTTTTTCGAAAAAATTAATTAAAAATATTTTTGAATTTAATGAGAAAGGAGAAAAACAATAAAATGACACCAAATTTCAAATTTTTAGATCAAAACGAAGAAAACAACTAAGAACAGCTTGAAGATCAAGATGAACGCTAAGAACAAATTTTTGAAAAAAAATTTTTTTAATAACTAAATAAAAACAAATAACCTCTTAATTTATGGAAAAGCAAAAAATAAAAACAAAAATAAAAACAAATAAACAAGCAAAAAAAATATTTACAATAACCAATAATAAGGCACACGTTTGCAATTCCCAGGCAACGGCGCCATTTTGAAGAACTGAAGATTGATGGTTTAGAGGTTATAGCAAACTCTCGTTGTAATTATAGTTACTAAACCAAGCAATCAACCTTTCTTACAAACGTTTTTGGTTGTCACAAGTAACAAACCCCTTTTAAATTGATAACCGAGTATTTAAACATCGGGTCGTCTTCTCAAGGAATTGCAGGGAGGTATGTTCTTATTATTGGTTATGAGTCTTGTAAATTAGGGGTTTTAGAAAGTAAGGAAGCAGTATGTTGCATAAGAAGAATAAGATAAATAAATAACTATAAAATAAACTCTTGGCAAAGTATAAGAACTGGAAGTCCTATCCTTATCAATTGTGATGAGAATTGGATTTAAATCCCACTTGGTCAGCCTTTACTAAACAAAGGAAAGTTAAGTGGGCTGATTGGCTTGATTCTAAAGTCCTAGTCAACTCCTGTGGAGAGACTAGCTTTAGAGCAATCCTAGTTTAATCAGAATCTGCCAATTTCAACCACTGTTTTATTTGACAGCTCAAGCGTCCCCAATTACCTTAACCAAAGCCAAGAATGTAGAAAGCGAAATTAAAATCATAAATATCTGGAATACCTCAAATAACATTAATGAAGAAAATTATATGTAACATGGAAGAGTTTATAAATTAAATAAAAATAAAGAACCTGGGATTGAGAGTCACTCCTAAAAACTAAGAGAAGTCCTAAATCCTAATCCTAAGAGAGAGGAGAGAACCTCTCTCTCTAAAAACTACATCTGCTCCTAAAATTATGAATATGAAAGCCTCCCTATGAATGGATGCAATCCCCCACTTTATAGCCTCTAATCTGTGTTTTCTGGGCTGCAAACTGGGTCGAAAACAGCCCAGAATTCGCTGGTCTCGAATTTAATCACGCTGGATTTCCGTCACTGCAATGCAGCCACATAGATCACGCGGTCGCGTTGCCTAGCCTCAGAGAAACTATAGCATATTATATATCAAATCGAAGCCCCGGACGTTAGCTTTCCAACGCAACTAGAACCGCATCGTTTGGACCTCTATAGCTAAAGTTATAGCTGTTTGAGTGCGAAGAGGTCAGTTTGGACAGCTTAGCAATTTCTTCTACTTCTTGTATTCCTTCCATTTTTGCATGCTTCCTTTCCATCCTCTGAGTCATTCCTGCCCTGTAATCTCTGAAATCACTTAACACACATATCAAGGCATCTAATGGTAATAAGAGAGGATTAATAATAAGCAAATATAAGATCAAAGAAGCATGATTTCAATCAAAGCACATAATTAGGAAGGAAATATAAAACCATGCAAATAGTATGAATGAGTGGGTAAAGAGTAGATAGAAACCACTCATTTGAGCACAAGATAAACCATAAAATAGTGGTTTATCAATGAGCAAGGAGCTTCGGCTATCATACTTCAACCGTTGCAAGCAAGGTATCGTAACCTTGATCCAAACTTTGAATTGAAGAGTAGCTTGATAAATCTACTTCCTAAATATCATGGGTTGCCGGGTCAAGACCCCATCCGACATCTAAGAGATTTTCAAGTTGCTTGTTCTACGGCTCGAAGTCATGGAGCCGATGAGGTGGCTATCATGGTTTTTTCCTTCCCTTTCTCTCTTGAAGGGCAAGCAAAGACATGGTTTTATTCGCTACCGGATGAGATTGTGACTAATTGGAATTTCTTGAGAAGAGAGTTTCTAGATAAATTCTTCCCACCGGAAAAGACCGACTACATCCGGAAGGAGATTTCGGGCATAATGCAAAGAGACCAAGAGAGTTTGTATGAGTATTGGTCTCGGTTCAAGAGGCTATTAGAATCTTGTCCACACCATGGGATGAACACTCACTTGCTCATTAGCTACTTCACTGGAGGTCTTTGTGTGGAAGATAGAAGATTGCTCACCGCTTCTAGCGGTGGTTCCCTTTCAAAAAACAAGACGGAGGGAGAAGCTTAGAATTTGATAAAGGATGTTGCCGAGGCTACACAACATACAAGGGTGAGAAGTAATCCTCTCAAGGGTGTGGTAGAACCATCCCCTTCCGAATCAAGCCTAACTAAAGCACTTGGGGATAAGACCACCATCCTTACACAAATACAAAAGGATCAAAAGGAATACTACTCCATCCAAGCCATCCAAGCCCCACCTCCGGTTGCTCAACCTGAAGGCCCTCCTAGGATTTGTGGTTTGTGCTCTAGCACCACACATTACACCAATCAATGCCATCAAATTCAAGAGGAACATGCTCTTGTAGTGGCCAATGTGAATTACAACAACCGTCCACCCTATCCTCCTCAATGCCAAAACAATTACCCTCAAGGTGGTAATCAACATAAAGGGTGGAGAGATAATGCACAAGGAAGCAATCAAAACCAAAGATGAAACAACTCTTCTTCTCATCACAACAACAACCAATCTCCATCCCAATACCACCATAACAACACCAACTACCAAGCCAACCAAGGCCACTCCAACCAAAACCAAAACAACTACACCAAGTACCAAGCACCATGGTGCACGAAATTGTGATCTCAGGCAACGGCGCCAAAAACTCTGTACGCACGTCTTAATAAATCATTTTTCATTCACAACTTCGATACAACTAACCAGCAAGTGCACTGGGTCGTCCAAGTAATAAACCTTACGTGAGTAAGGGTTGATCCCACGGAGATTGTTGGTATGAAGCAAGCTATGGTCATCTTGTAAATCTCAGTCAGGCAGATATAAAATAGTTATGGAGTTTTCGAAAATAAATAATAAAATAAGGATAGAAATACTTATGTAAATCATTGGTGAGAATTTCAGATAAGCGCATAGAGATACTTTCGTTCCTCTGAACCTCTGCTTTCCTGCTGTCTTCATCCAATCAATCCTACTCCTTTCCATGGTTGGCTTTATGTAAGGACATCACCATTGTCAATGGCTACTTTTGATCCTCTCTGGAAAATGGTCCGATGCGCTGTCACTGCATGGCTAATCGTCTGGAGGCATCATCCTTGTCAATGGCTGCATCCCATCCTCTTGTGAAAATGGTCCAAATGCTCTGTCACAGCACGGCTAATCATCTGAGGTTCACGATCGTACTGGAATAGGATTCACCCTCCTTTTGCGTCTGTCACTACGCCCAGCACTCGCGAGTTTGAAGTTCATCACAGTCATTCAATCCCAGAGTCCTACTCGGAATACCACAGACAAGGTTTAGACTTTCCGGACTCTCATGAATGCCACCATCAATCTAGCTTATACCACGAAGATTCTGATTAAGAGATCCAAGAGATACTTATTCAATCTAAGGTAGAATGGAAGTGGTTGTCAGGCACGCATTCATAGGGAATGATGATGATTGTCACGTTCATCACATTCATGTTGAAGTGCGAATGAATATCTTAGAAGCGGAATAAGTTGAATTGAATAGAAAAATAGCAGTACTTTGCATTAATCTTTGAGGAACAGCAGAGCTCCACACCTTAATCTATGAAGTGTAGAAACTCTACCATTGAAAATACATAAGTGAAAGGTTCAGGTATGGCCGAATGGCCAGCCCCCAAAACATGATCAAAGATGTCTAATACAATAGTAAAAAGTCCTATTTATACTAAACTAGTTACTAGGGTTTACAGAAGTAAGTAATTGATGCATAAATCCACCTCCGGGGCCCACTTGGTGTGTGCTTGGGCTGAGCTTGAATGTTACACGCGTAGAGGTCAATCTTGGAGTTGAACGCCAGTTTGTAACGTATTTCTGGCGTTCAACTCTAGCTTGTGACGTGTTTCTGGCGTTTAACTCCAGACAGCAGCATAGAACTGGTGTTCAACGCCCTTTTACGTCGTCTAAACTCGGCCAAAGTATAAACTATTATATATTTCTGGAAAGCCCTGGATGTCTACTTTCCAATGCAATTGAAAGCGTGCCATTTTGAGTTCTGTAGCTCCAAAAAATCTACTTTGAGTGCAAGGAGGTCAGAATCCAACAGCATCAGCAGTCTTTCTTCAACCTCTGAATCTGATTTTTGCTCAAGTCCCTCAATTTCAGCCAGAAAATACCTGAAATCACAGAAAAACACACAAACTCATAGTAAAGTCCAGAAATGTGAATTTAACATAAAAACTAATGAAAACATCCCTAAAAGTAACTAGATTCTACTAAAAACATACTAAAAACAATGCCAAAAAGCGTATAAATTATCCGCTCATCACACAACACCATAGACAACAATCCAACCAAACTCTTCCATCTTCCAACAATCAAGTTGATGAGCTTAGAGCCACCATGGAGAAACGGGATGAGAGCAACAAGGCTCAATTCGATGCCTTAGGTGCTCAATTGGCTAACCTTACCAACATGCTTTCAAAGATGACCATGTCAAACCAACCATCGATTCCCAACAACAACACCAACCAACCCTCAAGCTCTTCTAACGTTCCATCCCAACCCCAACTAAACCCAAAGGGCGGTCTCGACACCATCACTCTACGATCGGAGACTACATTGGAGGAGATACCTCCAAGGGTCATGGGAGACATTTATGAGGGAGAAGTGGTTGTTGAAGCTCCACATGAAGAAGAGGTGGTAGACAAAAGGCATGAGGAAGAAGGAGTAAACCTCAAAGAGCCCAAGAAGAAAGCTATAGTGGATGAGTCCATTCCTATTCCATTCCCTTCCATGGTGAAGAAGGCAAAGAAAACACCGGAATTTGATTTGAACATGCTTCAAGTGTTCAAGAAGGTTGAGGTAACCATACCACTTCTTGATGCTATTCAAGAAATTCCAAAGCATGCAAAATTTTTGAAAGGCTTGTGTACACACAAAGATAGGATAGGAGAATTGGAGACATTATCCTTGGGTAGTTCAATTTCTTCCTTGATGGAACCTATTCCAAAGAAATGTGGTGACCCTGGACCTTGTTTGGTGTCTTGTTGTATTGGTGGACGCACTTTTCATGATTGTATGTGTGACTTGGGAGCTTGTGTAAGCATCATGCCACTTTCTATCTATGTGTGGTTGAATTTAGTTCCATTAAAGAAGTCGGCGGCGAGGTTTGCCTTAGCCGATAAAAGTGTGATCACGGTGATGGGAATAGCGGAAGATGTACTTGTGGCGATCAAGGATTTGGTTTTTCCGGTTGACTTTTACATCTTTGAAATGCCTCCAACAAAAAATAAAAACTCATCCTCCGTTCTACTTGGTAGACCCTTCCTCAAGACCTCTAAATTCAAGTTAGATGCCTTCACCGGCACATATTCCTTTGAGGTTGGAGATAAGACTATCAAGTTCAATTTAGAAGAAGCCATGAAACATCTTCCCGAAGAACATTCCGTGCTCCGATGTGATGTAATTGATGAAATGGTAGCGGAAGTGCAAGAAGAAGACCACAACAAGTTGTGCTACCCTATTGTTGAGGAGGCGAATGACCAAGAGGATGAACATGAGAAAGTTGTCAAGAATGAACACCATGAGCTTGATGAAAAGGAACCTCAGCTTGAGGTAAAAAGTGAACTGAAGCCCCTTCCATCTCATTTGAAGTATGCTTTCTTAGAGGACAACCAAAGGTCCTAGATGTTCTACGAAAGTACAAGAAAGCAATAGGATGGAGCCTAGCGGATATTGTGGGAATTGACCCCCGCAAGTGCATGCATAGGATATTTCTCGAAGATGGAGCTAGGCCGGTTAGGCAACCGCAAAGGAGGCTTAACCCGACCATCCTCGATGTAGTGAAGAAAGAGGTCACCAGATTACTGGATGCGGATATCATATACCCAATCTCCGACAGTGAGTGGGTGAGACCGGTCCAGGTTGTTCCCAAGAAGTCGGGCATCACAACGGTCAAGAAGAACGATGGTGAAATGGTCACTAAAAGAGTACAAAATGCGTGGCGAGTGTGTATTGATTATAGAAGATTGAACGCCGCTACACGGAAGGACCATTACCCCTTGCCCTTCATCGATCAGATGTTAGACCGTTTGGCAGGTAAATCTCACTATTGCTTTCTTGATGGATTTACTGGCTACTTCCAGATTCATATTGCTCCTGAAGATCAGGAGAAGACCATGTTTACTTGTCCGTTTGGCACCTTTGCCTATAAAAGGATGCCATTTGGACTATGTAATGCACCCGCTACTTTTCAGAGGTGCATGACGAGTGTCTTCTCTGATCTAATGGAGAATTGTCTGGAAGTCTTTATGGATGACTTCAGCGTTTATGGTACTTCATTTGATTGTTGCCTAGAGAACTTGGCCAAGGTCTTAGCTAGATGTGTTGACACTAACCTTGTCTTAAATTTTGAAAAATGTCACTTCATGGTACGACAAGGTATAGTGTTAGGACATGTAGTATCTCATGAAGGCATTTCTGTAGACCCGGCCAAGGTCGATGTTATCACCACTTTACCTCACCCCTCATCTGTGAGGGAAGTCTGCTCGTTTTTGGGACATGCAGGATTCTATAGGCGCTTTATCAAAGATTTCAGCAAGATTGCTTTTCCATTGTCGCGCCTACTCCAAAAAGATGTGGATTTTGAGTTTGACAGTGAATGTGTGAAAGCTTTTGAAGAGCTAAGGAGAGTTCTTACCACATCACCAATTGTGCGAGGCCCCAACTGGACGTTGCCATTTGAGATAATGTGCGATGCGTCAAACTATGCTGTAGGTGCCGCGCTTGCACAGCGTGATGGTAAACATCCTTATGTCATTGCTTACTCTTCTAAAACACTGGATGCAGCACAATCCAACTATACCACTACTGAAAAAGAACTCCTAGCTATTGTTCATGCTTTAGATAAATTCAGATCTTATTTGCTAGGATCAAAGATAGTGGTATACACGGATCATGCAGCCTTAAAGTACTTATTGACAAAGAATGAGTCAAAGCCTAGACTCATACGTTGGATCTTGCTTTTGCAAGAATTCGACATTGAGATTAGGGACCGGAGTAGATCTCAAAACCTGGTTGCGAATTATTTAAGCCGCATTGAGAATTTAAAATTTGATCCATTTCCGATCAATGACTCATTCCCATTGGATAGTTTGCATGCTGTGTCGGATAGCTTTCCTTGGTTTGCCCCAATGGCGAACTACTTGGTTGCGAAAATCTTCCCTCCCAATTTTTTGAAAAACCAAAGGGACAAGTTGAGGAGTGATTCTAGATACTATATTTGGAATGATTCTCACTTGTAGAAGAGGAGCGTGGACCAAGTAATTCGAAAATATGTCCCGGAGTCTAAAATCCAACCAATTCTTGAAGCTTGCCATTCGTCTGAATGTGGTGGCCACTTTTGCTCACAAAGGACCACTAAAAAGGTGTTGGATTGTGGATTCTGGTGGCCAACCTTGTTCAAGGATGCTAACTGGTTATGTGTGTCTTGCCATCAGTGTCAGAAGTCGGGAAACACATCCCAAAGGGATGAAATGCCTCAGCAACCTATGTTGTTCTGTGAGATATTTGATGTACGGGACATTGACTTTATGGGACCGTTTCCCAACTCTAGTGGGTATCTGTATATTCTGTTAGCGGTTGACTATGTGTCAAAGTGGGTAGAGGCCATACCTACCCGCCTTGACGACGCCAATACCATTATTTCTTTTATTAGGAATAACATTGTATGCCGTTATCGGTCGCCACGAGCAATCGTGAGCGACCAAGGATCCCACTTTTGTAACAGGAAGGTAGAGGCATTGCTAAAGCGCTATGGAGTATCGTATAAGGTTGCTACTGCTTATCATCCGCAAACAAATGGACAAGCGGAAGTGTCCAACTGGGAAATTAAGAGGATTTTGGAGAAAGTGGTCAATCCACAAAGGAAGGATTGGAGCCTCCGGTTAGGAGATGCACTATGGGCATATAGAATGGCCTACAAGACTCCGATAGGGATGAGTCCCTTCCGGATCATCTATGGTAACGCATGCCACCTTATGGTGGAGATTGAGCATCGAGCCTACTGGGCGGTAAAGCAGTGCAACATGGATTTAGCCAAGGTGGGTGAAGCTAGGAAGTTACAACTAGAGGAGCTTGAGTGTTTGAGGAACGAGTCATATGAGAATGCCCGAATTTACAAAGAAAATACTAAAGCATTCCATGACCATCACATCCGAAAAAAGGACTTTCAAGAAGGTGATGAGGTCCTCCTCTACAACTCAAGGCTTCGATTCATGCTTGGCAAACTCCGTTCTAGATGGGAAGGACCTTTCAAGGTGAAGGAGATAAAGCCCTATGGAGTGGTGGAGTTGTTTGATCCCAAGAGTGAAGCAACTTTTAAAGTGAATGGACATAGAGTGAAGAAGTATCATGGCTACAAGCCCCCAAAAGAGCTAGAGGTGTTCCTATTGGAGGATGCACCAAGGAGAGCGGAAGCTTAAGAGACGAACCGTCGAACTTAAGGATGTTAAAGAAAAGTGCTTGGTGGGAGGCACCCCACCGTGGTAAGATCTTCCTTGTATATACCATCTAGTTTGTAACCTTAAATTTTTGTGAATTTTGTGATTTTTTGATGATTGATTGATTGCATAGGAATGCTAGTTTTATCCTTCTTGTGAATAGATAGGATGTTCATATAGTTTTCACCATTTTGGTATGGATGAATTGTTGAAGTAGGGAGAATGCTATGTTTTTTATAGTGCATGAAATTGTGAGGTATTCTCTTTGGCTACTAAGTTAAGCACCTACCCAGAATGTGTTAGAATAGGTCTTATTATGTTGAAAACAAAAAAAGAGAAGAGAGAAAGGAAAATTGGGCACCGACGCGCCAGCGCACTGTGCGTGCGCGCGCCGGTGGTGCATTTCCTACACTTGGGCCAAAAACGCAAGAGTCATGCCCACTTCATGCCCATCTCGTGCCAGGCACTTGCGCGTCCGCGTACTTGCCGCCTGTGCGCACCATTGCAAATCACCCATCGACGCGCAAGCGCACTGTGCGCACGCGCGCCGATGGCGATATGTGGACTCCCTGGTACAAAAACCAGAGAGTTGTGCCACACTTGTGCCACTCTTGTGCCAGAACTGACGCGTCCACGCGGAGCGCGCGTCTGCACCGATCGCAAATTCCTTAAGGCACGCGTCCGCGCAAGGTGTGCGTTCGCACGCCTACGCCACCAACCAACTCTGGTACAAATTCCAGAGACTCATGCCAACCTTGTGCCAGTCTTGTGCCAGGGGCACAACTGACCTCGCGCGCGTGCCACTGACGCGCACGTGTCCCTTGCCAAAACCTCACCGACGCGCCAGCGCACTGTGCGCATGCGCGCCGATTGCGCGAATTAGTTTTAAAGCTTCGCGACTTGTTCTATTTCTCTTTCTCATCCCCTTTTATATCTTCTTTCTCCCTTCTTCCTTCTCCATCACTTCTCCTTTCTTCCTTCCACAGCCCACCACCACCGTCTCCGGCCACTCACCGGCGACAACCACCTCTTCCGGTGGCACTACATCTCTCCTATTTCTTTCTCATCTTCACAAAAGAAAATTCAACCTTGTTCTTTTACACTTCTCAAGGTTCTACTTCTTCCATTTCTTTTCTTTCATTTTCTTTACATTATTTCCTCCTTTAGTTAGATTATTTTTTTTATTATTGCTTTACTTAGTTTCTCTTTTAGTTGCATGGTGATATTTCTTACCTTTTGTTTGCCTACTTTTTCTTTTCCTTTATTTTTCCATGGATGTTGAATTTGAGTTTAATTTTCTTTAATAGATCTTTTGTCATATTTTTTTCCTTATCTTTGCCAATATATGATGATTGTTGTTTCATTTTGGGCTTTAAATTGATTGAGTATCTCATAATTTCTCTTTGCTTGATAATTGCACGCCAAGTGTTCGAGGAAATGCATGAATGCCATTTTGGTTTCTTTTAAAAATGTACTTTCAATTGGATGCTTCTCCTCATTCACTTGTTGTCTTCTATACGCATTGAGTCTACTTTGCTTGTTGATTAGATACTCATTGAACATGACTTGCTCTTTGTTATGGATACTTGAGACTGTACTTCTCATGCCACTTTGCATGCTTCACTTCCTCTTGCATCCCATACCAAGTGTTATGACCCATGTCTTTATGATTAGATTATTGCAATGTTTCTTTTGGGCACTACCTTTCAATTGCATGTTTTGGTTAAAATGATTCTTTGGGTTTAATGATTTCTTATTTCCCTTTCCTTCTCAGGATGGTCACCAAGAAAGGCAAGGAGAAAGCTCCAAGGAAACCGGCCGCAAAGAGGGCATCCCAAACATCAACTTCTAAGGCACACTCTTCAGTAGGAGCCAAACCCCTATCCAAGAAGGCTAAGATACCAGCTCCTATTGATGAGAAAGAAAAAAAGCAAACCGGGAAAAGATTCTTCAAGGTTCCCCAACTGCTTCTGTGAACTTGTGTTCCCCTCCATGGTTGTCAGGAACTATCATCCTGAGCATCTACTCACTCCGCCGGACAAGGTTGCTCCTTATATTTACCCCGCATTGAACAGCGAGGATGGGAGTTTCTTTTGAGAAAACCAAGGGAAATCAACCTCTCTTGGGTGGAAGAATTCTACACTAACTACCATCTCTCCTCTTTCCAATCGGTATATATACACCGAAAGCAAGTCTCAGTTTCAGAAGAGGAAATTCAGCAAATGCTTAATGTCCTACTGGTACCGAGTGACATGGATGGATACCAAGAAATCTTACGTCAGCGAGAGAAGTTTGGATTTGGTTGGGACTCGATCCTCCGAGTCATTGCTGAGCTGGAGACATTTTGGACCTAAGGTCGACTCCGGATGAGGCCCAAGAGCATTGACGCTCGCTTCCTCACTATAGAAGCTAGAGCTTGGGCCCAGATCCTATCCCACTATGTGCTACCTAGCACCCACAAGTTGTCCTTCACGGCGGATCTCGCCTTGCTTGTTTGGTGTGTTCTCACGGAGAGGCCGGTGAACATTCCGTTTCTTGTCAAGCAAGCGATGAGTCAAGTTCACGCCCGGGGTAATTTGCCATTTTTAGCATTGGTATCTGATTTAGTTACTGCTGCGGGTGTTCCTTGGGAAGCCAAGGACATGAAGATTATAGTTCTGGTTAAGGGCGATGTGGTCCCAAGGGGAAAATACTTACATCTTCCCATGAACAATCCAAGCCTTGACATAGCCCTTCCATCTACTATTCCTTCCACTTCATCATCACCACCACGGCATAGGTCCACACTTTAGAGGATAGAAGATCTACACCAGAAGCTTGATAGATATGAGCGGCGCAATCAACGCTGATACACTTACTTCAAGAAGCTTCTGCGTTGTGTTACCCCTAGCATTGTGGAGCCCGAAATATTCACATCTACCTCAAACCCAAGTGATGAAAGCTCTGAAGGAGAGGATAGTGACGGTTCTGGTCCCGACCGCCCTTTGCGCATTGTTCGTAGCATGGAGGACCGTGCTAATTTCTAAGTGTGGGGAGGTTGTTCGACCGATCTCCATGGGTAACAATTTCTTCCTTTCAATACCCATGGATTTATCTTTTGTTTAGTAGTTAGTACATTGTTAGTACATTGCATGTGTAGTTAGTTTTGCTTTTAAATACTCCTAGCATGATAGCTAGTTTCTATAGAGTTGCTTGGTCAAAACAATAACTTTTTCCCCAAGAAACTGTGTTTTGGGGTACCCTACCAATTTTTGAAAAATTGTTTTGCAGTAAACTTGCTTTAAGAATGTAATTTGGAACATAGTGATTGAGCTAAGAACACAAGCATGTAAGTTTTGAGCCTATTGCATGGTTACATCTTCTAACCATTAATTCCCATTCTTGTGTGCATATCTCTCTCTCTATGATTGTGATCCTTGCTTTGTCTGATTCTATATGTCTATTACTTTGTGTATGAATGCATTTACATTATTAAGGCCATCATTTCAATAGTCACTTTTCCCAAATGGCCTTAACCCTTTTATCTACCATTGCTAACCAATTTTAAGCCCATGACAATCCCTTTTTGTTCTTAAATAGAGCATACCAACAACCCTAAGCGAAAAACCATGAATGTTCCTAAATTTGGATCCTTGATTAGCTTAGGTAAGTTAGGATGTGTGTCATTCAATTAGGAGGGTATACTTGGGAAATTTGGGTAGATATATAGGTGTATAATTGAGTGTAATTAAAATTCTAGGATTTGGAAACATGCTCATATATTGAATGATTGAATTATATTAATTGAAACTTTTGTACATAAAGTCCCAAGAAAAAGGGATCATCAAAAAAAAAAAAAAAAACAAAGCAATAAAAGGGGACAAAGAAACCCCAAGACAAAGTAACGAAAACAATGCATGTGGAATGTGAATTGAAAAAAATGCATGAGTATGCAAAAAAGTGAAACTCAAGGGTAGCTAGGTAATGTATTATAGTTGTATAGGTTGTTCTATGTGTCTAGTGGGATCCTAGGTTAATCAAGGACTCAATTTTAAGCTCACTTGGCCATATACATCCTTACCTTCACCCTAGCCCGATTACAACCCATGAATAAGACCTCATGATACTTGTAAGCATGCATTAAGTAATTGTTGATTGTTAGATGAAAGACAAATCTTGGAAAGCATGATTAGGAGAGGATTGAGCGACGAACCCTATACACTTGAGCGAATAGAGCGGTTACACTTCCGGTGAGGGTTCGATGCTCAATTCTTTGTTCCCGGCTTTCACAAGCATTCATCTAGCAAGTTATATGCACTCCTTAGTGATGTTCAATTTGGTAGGATTCATGAGCTACATACTATTTTCACCCCATATGTTCACATGTGTTCTTGGAGGATAGATTTATCCTTGACCAAGTAGGTAAATGATTTTACATTAGTTGCATGAATTCACTTAGGTAGTTTGCATTTCATAAACCCTTTCTCACCATGATCTTTAGTCTTTTTATTCTGAGCATGAGGACATGCTTGGTTTAAGTGTGGGGAGATTTGATAAATTCTAATTTTGTGGTTTATATTGTGTAGAATTTGGGGAGTTTTGTCAATATTTCTCACACTTATTCACAAGAAATACATAGTTTTGTGTTCTCTTCCTAATATTGCTTCATGATGAAAAACATGCTTATTTTGCCTTAAAATTACCATATTTTAATCCTCTTCTATTGTCATTCGATGCCGTGATATATTTGTTAAGTGATTTCAGGAATTATAGGGTAGGAATGGCCTAGAAGAAAGAAAGAAAGCATGCACAAAAGGAGGAAACATGAAGATTTGAATTTTTGGGAAAATCAGCATTGGCGCGCACGCACACGCGTGGATGAGGATGGCTGGAAGTGGCGCGCAAAGATTGATGCATCCGCGCGGATCAGAAGATTCCTATCGACGTGCACGCGCACTTGGCGCGCACGCGCACTTGGCGCGCACGCGCACTTGGCGCGCACGCGCACTTGGCGCGCACGCGTGGATCACAAAGGCAATCCGCGCGCACACATGCATGGCGCGCACGCGCGGGAAGCTGCACGTGACCTCATTAAAGGAAATCGTGCCTGGCGATTTCTGAGGCTTATGAGGCCCAATTTCAAGCTGTTTCTGCATGGAATAGACCCAATAATACTAGGGGAAATGGGGGATCATTCATTTTACACTAAGACACAATTTTAGCTAGTTTTTTTTCTTTGTTCTTCTAGAGAGAGAAACCCCTGTTCCTCTCTAGATCTAGTTTTAATTGATATTCCCTTGTTGAATTCTGAATCGGATCTTGTTAATTACTAGTTTTAATTGTTTAATTTGAATTCCTTAGTATAATTTTTCTTAGATCTTGTGATAGTTTTATGAATTCTTGTCAATTGTCACTTTATACTCATTTCATGAATGTTGTGAATTTTGCTTTGTTGATGTTACATTGATGATTTCTATGATTAATTTTGTTAATTGGATGATTGTATGTTGATAATTATTAGTGGGTACTTATTAATTTCAATTTAATTGCAATTTGAACATGTCTTTTATTAATGCTTACCAAGTGTTTGATGAATTGTTTACCTTGATTATGGAGTAGTTCTTTTCACTCTTGGCCTAGGCTAAGGGAATTGGGTAAACTTGAGTTATTGGGTCTAATAGATTTGATGATTTGGGAGCCCTTAGTGGTCAATTTGATAACCATTGACGCTAACCTTCTATTAAGTCAATTAGTAGTGAGGTTAGAACTTATGGGTTGATGTTGACCAAACCATTTGACGTGCTTCAAGTATAGAAGTAGACTTAATGAGTTTGATTCCTCATAATTGTCAAGATATGGTTATTAGACAAGGATGGTGACCCCAATTCCCATGCCTAGCTGGTACGCGGAATCGTGATTACACTTTAATTATGTAAAGTTCATTGCTCTTTCTTTCCCTGGAAATGGCGCCAAAAACATGATGCCAAAACCACGGTTCACAACCCCGTGTAACTGACCAGCAAGTGCACTGGGTCGTCCAAGTAATACCTTACGTGAGTAAGGGTCGAATCCCACGGAGATTGTTGGTATGAAGCAAGCTATGGTCACCTTGCAAATCTCAGTTAGGCAGATATAAATTGATAATGGTGTTTTCGAATAATAATTAATAGAATAGGGATAGAAATACTTATGTAATTCATTGGTGAGAATTTCAGATAAGCGAATGGAGATTCTTTCGTTCCTCTGAACCTCTGCTTTCCTGCTATCTTCATCCAATCAGTCTTACTCCTTTCCATGGCTGGCTTTATGTGATACGTCACCACTGTCAATGGCTACTTTCGGTCATCTCTCGGGAAAATGATCCAATGCCCTGTCACGGCACGGCTAATCGTCTGGAGGCATCACCGTGTCAATCGCTTCATCTTATCCTCTCAGTGAAAATGGTCAACGCACCCTGTCACGGCACGGCTATTCATCTGTCGGTTCTCGATCATGCTGGAATATGATTTACTATCCTTTTGCATCTGTCACTAACGCCCCGCAATCGCGAGTTTGGAGCTCGTCACAGTCATTCATTCATTGAATCCTACTCGGAATACCACAGACAAGGTTTAGACTTTCCGGATTCTCTTGAATGCCGCCATCATTCTAGCTTACGCCACGAAGATTCTGATTAAGAGATCTAAGAGATACTCATTCAGTCGAAGGTAGAATGGAAGTGGTTGTCAGGCACGCGTTCATAGGGAATGATGATGATTGTCACATTCATCACATTCAGATTGAAGTACGAATGAATATCTTAGAAGCGAAATAAGATGAATTGAATAGAAAACAGTAGTACTTTGCATTAATCTTTGAGGAACAGCAGAGCTCCACACCTTAATCTATGGAGTGTAGAAACTCTACCGTGAAAATACATAAGTGAAAGGTCCAGGCATGGCCGAGATGGCCAGCCCCCAAAACGTGATCAATAGATCAAAAGATAATCCAAAGATATCAAGTACAATAGTGAGATGTCCTATTTATAATAAACTAGCTACTAGGGTTTACAGAAGTAAGTAATTGATGCATAAATCCACTTCCGAGGCCCACTTGGTGTGTGCTTGGGCTGAGCTTGAGTGTTGCACGTGTAGAGGTCCTTTTTCGAGTTGAACGCCAGCTTTTGTGCCAGTTTGGGCGTTCAACTCTGGTTTTGGCTCCTTTCCTGGCACTGGACGCCAGATTTGGGTAGAAAGCTGGCATTAAACGCCAGTTTACGTCGCCTATTCTTGGCCAAAGTATAGACTATTATATATTGCTAGAAATCCATGGATGTCTACTTTCCAACGCAATTAGAAGCGCGCCATTTCGACTTCTGTAGCTCCAGAAAATCTACTTTGAGTGCAGGGAGGTTAGAATCCAACAGCATCAGCAGTCCTTCTTCAACCTCTGAATCTGATTTTTGCTCAAGTCCCTCAATTTCATCCAGAAAATACCTGAAATCACAGAAAAACACACAAACTCATAGTAAAATCTAGAAATGTGAATTTAACATAAAAACTAATGAAAACATCCCTAAAAGTAACTAGATCCTACTAAAAACATACTAAAAACAATGCCAAAAAGCGTATAAATTATCCGCTCATCACTAGCCAAGAGTTGCTTTTATCATTCCTATTTGAAAACCCAAATTCTTAATTACTTGACTTAGTTATAGTTACTTGTTTAGTTTAGAATAGAATCATATTGGATGTTACTTTGTTAGTTTGGAATTGCTCATGTCTTGCTTAGTTATTTGAATTAATTTATTGCATTTTAAGATTGCTTGCTTGCTAAGATTCCCATTTTATTTTCTTGCTCATGACTTACAACCCCGGAATTCTAACAATGTTGAAGAACATGTTTGCCCATTCCTTGTGAGAAGACCCGAGGTTTGAATACTTCGGTTATTTCTATTGGGGTTGAACTTGTGACAACCAAATCCCTCTCTAAATTTGATCCTCGAGGCTTGTTATCGATAGAACTATACTTGCAACGTAACTTTATTGAGAAAATCTTTACCGACATAGTCCACGAGCACGCATCATAGATGAGAATTCTCTCGCCCATTACTTAAATGTCTTTGCAGAACAGAAGCCAAGCTTGCACT
The DNA here is from genome assembly GCF_003086295.3 of Arachis hypogaea. Taxonomy (NCBI): domain Eukaryota; kingdom Viridiplantae; phylum Streptophyta; class Magnoliopsida; order Fabales; family Fabaceae; genus Arachis; species Arachis hypogaea. The sequence goes on from NC_092055.1 coordinate 39,029,061, forward strand.
TGCCGAGGTGCATGAAGGGATCTGTAGTGCACACCTCGGAGCCCGAAGGCTGTCTTCCAAAATCCTCAGAGCTGGATTATATTGGCCGACAATACGGTAGGATTGTCAAGCTAGCAAAAGTTAAAAGCTGTAACAACTACTAGAAACACAGTCCAATCACACATCTCCCAGCCGAACTCCTACACTGTTCCAAGGTAAGTTGGCCATTCAACCAATGGGGCATAGATATCTGAAGAACCGAAGATTGATGGTTCAGAGGTTATAAAAACTCTCGTTGTAAGTATAGTTACTAAACCAAGCAATCAACCTTTCTTACAAACGTTTTGGTTGTCACAAGTAACAAACCCCTTTTAAAATTGATAACCGAGTATTTAAACCTTGAGTCGTCTTCTCAAGGAACTGCAAGGAAGTATGTTCTTATTATTGGTTATGGAGGTTGTAATCGGGGTTTAGAAGGTGAGAAGCAAGTGATTTAAATGACAAGTAAAGTAGATGCCAATTAAAATAAATAAATACTGTAAGCAAACTTCTGACAAGGTAAAAGAAATTGGAAGTCAAACTTAATTATCTCTCTCAACAATAATGAAAGTTGAATCTAAATTCCACTTAGTTAACCTTTACTAAAGCAAAGGAAAGTTAAGGGACTAATTAGTTTGACCTTCGAATCCTATTTATTTCCTAAGAAAAAGTTGGGATTATTGAAGTTCAGTTCAATTAGCAAGATAGCGATTATCAGTTATGTTGAGTTTGATAATGTTGAGTTACTGATTTCTTGACCAAGACCAAAAGGGAAAAAAGTAAAATTACTGGAATAAAAATGTCCTTAGATAGGAAACAATGGTAACACAAATTAAAGAGAAAGCAATCAATAGCTGAAATACCTCAAATATCATTAATTCAAATAACAATCTGTAACATGGAATAATTCATAAATTAAATTATAAAAGTAAATAATCAACTCAAGTGCTGGAATAAATAAATAAAAGTGAGAAGGGAAGCTTAAAACAAAGAAACATAAAACCTGGATCGAGAGTCACTCTTACAAACTAAGAGAAGTCCTAAATCCTAAGAGAGAGAGGAGAGAACCTCTCAAACTAAATCTAAATCATGGAAAGTAGTAAAAAATACGAGCTCCCTCTGAATGGATGCATTTCCTCACTTTATAGTCTCTAATCTGTGTTTTCCTGGCCAAAAACTGGGTCAAAAACAGCCCAGAAATCGCCCCCTGCGTATTCTGGTACGTTCAGGTCGCGGACAAGTGACGCGGAGGCGTCGTCCACGCGGCCGCGCGGATTGAAGTTCGCAGATGCGATGCATTCGCGTGGATCACGCGTTCACGTAGCCTAGCGTCAGGGCAACTATGGCATATTATATATCAAATCGAAGCCCCGGATGTTAGCTTTCTAACGCAAGTAGAACCACGTCGTTTGGACCTCTGTAGCTAAAGTTATAGCCGTTTGAGTGCGAAGAGGTCAGGCTGGACAGCTTAGCAGTTTCTCCAACTTCTTGTATTCCTTCAACTTTTGCATGCTTCCTTTCCGTCCTCTGAGCCATTTCTGCCCTGTAATCTCTGAAAACACTTAACACACATATCAAGGCATCTAATGGTAATAAGAGAGGATTAATAATAAGCAAATATAAGATCAAAGAAGCATGTTTTCAATCATAGCACAAAACCAGGACGGAAAATGTAAAACATGCAAATAGTATGAATAAGTGGGTAAAGAGTTGATAAAAACCACTCAATTGAGTACAAGATAAACCATAAAATAGTGGTTTATCAACCTCCCCACACTTAAACAATAGCATGTCCTCATGCTATGCTCAAGAGAAGCTATAAAAATGAAGAGGAATGGTAGGATGTATTGATGCACATAAACTAGTTATGCTACGATTTAGGAAATTGCACGATCGGCAAAATTCCTTCCGGCAAGTGCACCGGTTATCGTCAAGTAAAAACTCACAATAGAGTGAGGTCGAATCCCACAAGGATTGGTTGAGTGAGCAATTCGGATTAGAAGTGTGTTCTAGTTGAGCGGAATCAAGATTGAGATGAGAATTGCGGAATGTAAAATTGGCGGGAAAAGTAAATGACAAGAAATTGAAATGGCGGAATCTTAAATTGCATGAATTAAAGAGCAGAAACTAAATTGCTGAAATTAAAAGGGAATGGGGGTGATTGCATGAATTGAGTTGCAGAATGTAAAGAGAAGATGGAAATCAGAAATGGGGGATTCATTGGGTTATAGGAGATATTGAGATCTCCGAATCAAAACATGTTTATCTCTTCCTCAAGCAATGCGTTCATTGAATTTTGCTTGGCAATCTTATATGATTGGATCCCAATCCCTTGGCTCACCAATTCTCTCTAAAAATGAACAAATTCCCAATCCCTTGGTTTAAATGTTCATAAGAAGAGATGATGCTCGATCACTGATTATACCACACAGTTTCATGAACCACAATTTGGTAGGATTACATGTCACAATATCCATCCAAACCCCAATCCAATTCACTGTGAGAAAGCTTCTCTAGCATGAATCCTCCATTCCTTTCCCAAGGTTCCGAAGGATTCCAATTATGGGTAGTTTCTTTCCCAAGACAACTACCCAATGGAATTAGATCGAGAAGCTTTCTAACAAAAATTCAAGAGAAAAGATTGAAGAAGAAGATAAACTATTATTGATTCATTGAATTTCAATAGAGCTCCCTAACCCAATGAAAGGGGGTTTAGTGAGTCATAGCTCTGAATTCAATTACAAAGATATGAAAACTAGCTAAAAGTGAAGGTAAAAGTCCTCCCTCACTTAAATTCTATCCTATTTATACACTTTCTATATTGAGCTTCTGTTGTGTTTCTTGGGCTTTGAGGCCTCTCCATGCTTTCCTTTTGCCTTGGGTTTATGATCCATAATCTTGATGAGGCTGTTGATCCAAATTCTGTAACATTTATTGAGCCAACTTAGTGATAATCAAATAATAATACATGACTCAACAAATTGAAATTTCAGACTCATCAATCCTTCAGGCCCAATCCCATAAACCATGATATTCAATTGGGTTTCATGCCAGAGTAAGTTTAAGTTAATGTTTGTGCTCAAAGACTAACTTAAACCGCAATATTTTTGGCCCAGAAACCTTTTCCAAGAGTGGCGTTTAAGTTGCAGTTTAAGCTTAAACTGCAGCTTAAACGCCAGACACTTCCAGTGAAGCCTTTTGTAGAAGCACGTTTAAGCTTCAGTTTAAGGTTAAACTGAAGCTTAAACGTGGAAATGGAAGAAGGCAGCCCTGGAGAGTTATGTAGTCGAACACGTTTAAGCTTCAGTTTAAGGTTAAACTGAAGCTTAAACGTGGAGATAGGAAGGGCAGCCCTGGAGGTCGAAGACGTTTAAGCTCCAGTTTAAGGTTAAACTGGAGCTTAAACGTGGAAATGGAAGAAGGCATCCTGGAGGTCGAACACGTTTAAGCTCCAGTTTAAGGTTAAACTGGAGCTTAAACGTGGAAGCTGAGAAATGTAGCCCTGGAGGTGTCGAACACGTTTAAGCTCCAGTTTAAGGTTAAACTGGAGCTTAAACGTGGAAATGGAGAAAGCAACCCTGGAGGAGAAACTTGGTCGAACACGTTTAAGCTCCAGTTTAAGGTCAAACTGGAGCTTAAACGTGGAAATGGCTCCCTGGTGCTTTTCCCTTTCTGGCGTTTAACCTCCAGTTTAAGGTTAAACTGGAGGTTAAACATGGAACTTCCCCCTTGGTGCTCTTCTCACTTCTGGCGTTTAACCTCCAGTTTAAGGTCAAACTGGAGGTTAAACGTGGACATGCTTCTTTGGTGAGACTTCCATTCTGGCGTTTAACCTCCAGTTTAAGGTTAAACTGGAGGTTAAACTTCAATTCCAGCATTTCTTAGCCTTCATGATTCTGGCGTTTAAGCTCCAGTTTAGGCTTAAACTGGAACTTAAACTCCACATGTGATATTCAAGCTTCCTTTATTGATTTTGTTGCTTCCTTGCCTAGCCTCTTCTTCCCTGAAATCATCCAAACAATTGCATCAAAGTCTTGCAAAATTTCATGAGAAATCTTCCATTCATAGCATTCAAGTAATATAACTAAAACTCATGGAATTTGCATCAAAATCATATTGTTTGGATGGTTCATTGCTTTGTTATTCTTTTAACCATTCTTGGTTACTTTAAGCTCAAGAAAATGCATAAAACCACTAAAACTAACAGAAAAATACTAGTGAAACTAGCCTAAGATGCCGTGGCATCACAACACCAAACTTAATACTTGCTTGTCCCTAAGCAAGTCCTGAGTTATTTAAGAAGAAAGTATGAAACAGAAAGCAATTACATTGGCTATATTAGCAAGCATTTGAAGTTCATCAGAAGGGTTTTATGCAGAAAGTTGCAGCATCACTTTTTCATTCTTATCAGGTAAGATTATCACTTTTTCATTGCATCCATCAAACACTGCTATGGCCTCTTGTTATTCTTATGTCCTTGGCACTTTTCTCTTCTTTGTTTTTCTTTTCTTTTTCTTAGAGCTCCTTTGCTCCTTGTTTGCTTAGTGTCATGTGTTGCACAAGCCTTTGGCATTTTCTTTTTCTTATCAGTGCACTACACATATCCACTTTAGGCATTTTAGTTCACATTTCTTCTTGAGACATTGGTGCCCAGCACCTCTTTGTGTGACTAAATGTTTTGTATTTAGGTTGCTCTTGATAATGGACTTTTGGTTGATAATCCCGGGTTAGTTAACCCAAGTTACCAAGTGTTGAAACACTCCTCAGAACCTATTCATCCAAGCATATCCTTAATACATAAACACCACAGGCATTTGTCTCAGAAGTTCGAACCATTGGTGCCTAGCTTATTTTCTCAATTTTCTTGCTTTTGGTTGCCCTTTTTTAGTGGCTTTTTCTTCTTCTTTTTCTTTCTTTTTCATGGCCAAAGACATTTATTCATCAAGATCCATAGACAGTTTTCAATTTCTACACAAAAAATGATAATTCTACACTCTAATTCCAGTGATCTGACTAAACAATCAAGCATGCATACCACCACTTAATTCTACTTGATTTGTCACTAATTTAGCCAAGTTACTTTTGTTCAAACTTTTCTTTTATTTTTGGAAACAGAACAAGCATGGCAAGCACTTGTTTAAGAAGGTGAAGTTATATCCAAACATCTAGGTGTTCACTTTATTCAAAGCAATAACAGAAAAATATACTAAAAACTTCACATTCCAGAAAGATTCAACATTTACAGTTTAAACCAGAACAAGCATGCTTTTGTTTGCCCTTTTTAAAGGATTATCAAGGAACAATACCACCTTGTGAAATTTCTTGTTTTCTCTTTGTTGCCAGGAAACACTTTGATTTCTCTTCTTCTCCTAATTGTTGCTTAATGTTTTAAGATCCTTGTTTCCTTTCCTGCAAAGAGTGATGAAGTTGCTTGCTTCTCAAGCACTTGAGTGGTTAGCTCAACTATGTGTGGGTAAGTATCTGATCTTAAGTTGGTGTGTGAACACCAAACTTAGTCTCCCACTTACTTCTCTGTTCTTTGAATCCTTGAGTTCTCTTGGAATGAAGTTGCTGCTAAGGGTTTTAAGCATTTCTGTGACTGCTTAGAATAGTTTTCCTTTCATATAATTCAAAGGTTGTTGTGTTCAAGTGATCTTTATGGTGGAACACCAAACTTAGAGTCACACATTCCCCTTTGAATTATTGATCCACGAATTCATTGTTTGGCGTGAAACACCAAACTTAATTCTTTGCAATGCACAGAAATACTTCACCCTTTTTATTGAAACAAATAAAAGAACAGCAAAAGGTATTACCTCAGGTTGGGTTGCCTCCCAACAAGCGCTTCTTTAACGTCATTAGCTTGACGGTCAGCTTCCTCAGTTGAGGTGATATTTAACTTGTCCTTCTCCTCCACATCTCCCAAGTAATGTTTGAGTCTTTGACCGTTCACAATGAAGGTTCGTTGTGACTTTTCTTCCATGATTTCTACTTGTCCATAATTGGAGACCTTGGTGACAAGGAATGGTCCAGACCACCTTGATTTTAGCTTCCCTGGAAATAGCTTAGCCTAGAATTGTAGAGCAATACTTTTTGTCCTTCTTCAAATTTCCTTGGGGCTATGTTGCTGTCATGCTTCTTCTTTGCTCTTTCCTTGTAAATTTTGGCATTCTCATAAGCTTCAGCTCTGAACTCTTCCAACTCTTGAATTTGCAACATCCTTCTTTCTCCAGCGCTTTGCTGTCCAAGTTCAAAGTTTCAAGGCCCAGTATGCCTTGTGCTCCAACTCCAGTGGCAGATGGCAAGCTTTTCCGTATACTAGTTGGTAAGGAGACATTCCAATTGGTGTTTTGAAAGCTGTCCTATATGCCCAAAGAGCATCATCTAGCTTAATCGACCAGTCCTTCCTTGAAGTTCCCACAGTCTTTTCCAGGATCCTTTTGAGTTCTCTGTTAGATATTTCGGCTTGCCCACTTGTTTGTGGATGGTATGGTGTGGCTACCTGTGTTTGACTCCATATTTTAGAAGCAATGCCTCTAATGGTTTGTTGCAGAAATGGCTTCCTCCATCACTGATGATTGCTCTTGGAACCCCAAAACGGCAAAAAATGTGTTTTCTGAGGAAGTTCATGACTACCTTATTATCATTGGTTGGAGTTGCTATTGCTTCAACCCATTTGGAGACATAGTCTACTGCCACAAGAATGTAATTATTTGAGTATGAGGAGGGAAAGGTCCCATGAAATCTATCCCCCATACATCAAATAATTCAAGTTCCAGAATGAATTGTTGTGGCATTTCATTTTTCTTGGCAGGTTCCCGCTTTCTGGCATTCATGGCAGTGCTTCACTATTCTTTGCGTCTTTGAAGATAGTGGGCCAATAAAAACCACACTGCAACACCTTAGCTGCTGTTCTTTCTCCTGCAAATGTCCTCCATAAGTGGAGCCATGGCAGTCCCATAAACTTCCCTTCCTTCTTCCTCTGATATGCATCTTCTAGTATGCCATCGGAACATTTTTTGAACAAGTATGGTTCGTCCCAGATGAAGTATTTGGCATCATTTACCAATTTCTTCCTTTGATGCTTGTTAAATTCCAACGGTAAACTCCCAGTGGCCTTGAAGTTTGCTATGTCTGCAAACCAGGGTGCTTTGTGAATTACCATGAGTTGTTCATCAGGAAAGCACTCATTTATATGTGTGCTTTGTGTGCTTCCTTCTTCACATGGTATCCTTGATAAATGTCTGCCACCTTGTTCTCTACACCCTTCTTGTCTTTGATTTCAATGTCAAATTCCTGCAACAAAAGAACCCATCTAATAGTCTTGTTTGGATTCTTGTTTAGCAAGTAATATTTTAAAGCTGAATGATCAGTGAAGACAATGACTTTAGATCCAATGAGATAGATCTAAATTTGTCAAATGCAAAGACTATTGCCAAGAGTTCTTTTTCAGTGGTTGTGTAATTCCTTTGGTTAGCATTCAAGACTTTACTGGCATAATAAATCACATGTACCAAATTGTCTTTCCTTTGTCCTAACACTGCCCCAATAGCAAGGTCTGATGCATCACACATCAGTTCAAAAGGTAAGTTCCAATCAGGTGGGGCAATGATAGGTGCAGAGGAAAGTTTTTGCTTCAAAAGTTCATAGGCTAGCATGCAATTTTTATCAAATACAAAGGGTGTATCAGAGACAAGCAAGTTACTCAAAGGTTTGGCTATTTTAGAAAAGTCTCTAATAAACCTTCTGTAAAAACCAGCGTGTCCCAAAAAACTCCTAACTGCCTTGACATTACTTGGTGGAGGTAGTTTTTCAATGATTTCCACCTTAGCTCTGTCCACCTCCATGCCTCTATTAGAGATTTTGTGGCCAAGGACTATTCCTTCTGTGACCATGAAATGCACTTTTCCCAGTTTAATACTAGGTTAGTC